>NW_017671040.1:199882-204695 GCF_001879085.1 Nicotiana attenuata
GGAAAAAGAAAGGAAAAGGTAGTAGAAAGTTCTGAGGCTGCTGTAGAAGAGGAGGAGATGGACCTGGTCCATCAAGAGAGAGGCACAACTGAAGAAGTGGTTCCCACTGTCAAACCAAAAAGAACCAAGACTCCTGCAAAGAAGTCTTCAAAGTCTGTGCCTGCTGAACCTTCTTTGGCTGAAAGAACAAGATCTGCTGTAAAGGGAAAACAAGTGAAAATTACTGAGGAAGAAGATGAGGAGTGGAGTGGAGAAGAAGAAAAAGAGGACTCTGAACAAGAGCAAGATCGCTTTGTTATTTTTAGCAGGAGGAAGATATTGAAGGGAAGGCTGCTGAAAGACCTGGAGGAGCCAGGCATGGTTAGGCTGGTAGATGCTTTAGCTGCACAGGGCTGGAAGGACATGGTCCTTCAGATGGATGGGAGACTAGCCAGAAGAGAGTTGATTGAATTTATGGCGAATGGCTCTGTGGAAAATGGGCGAGTAACTAGTATAGTGAAAGGTGTGAAGGTGGAGTTTGATGCACCAGAGCTGGGCAAGATTCTAGACATCCTAAGTGAGGGCTATGATGATTACACTAGGCAAAGGTGGCCTTGTCTAGATGAGCTGCCCACAGCATTCCAAATTACCAGGAACTTCTGTGACACAAAGGATGCTGAAGAGGTGCCTGAAGCACGATTTGTTCAAAAGAGTGAAATGAAGCCAGAGCATAAAGTGCTCTTTGAGTTTGTGAACAAATGTCTGTTGCCTAGACAAGAGAGGAGGCACACTGCAAATTATATGGACCTGGTTCTCATGGAGTGTCTTGTGAGGGGTAAACAAATCAATTGGCCTGCTTTCATAGTCAAATTGCTGGACGGAGTCATAAATAGTTCAAAGGCTCATGCTACTCCTTATGGATTCATTTTGACAACTGTACTGGATAGGCTGAACGTCCCTTTGAAGAAGTGGGAAAATGCCTCCAGTAAGGAGCACTTTAGAATCAAGACTCTCTAGGCCTGTGATTATCTGCTAAGTGTTGCCCCTGTTGAACCTGGTTCATCCGTAAAAACTCCAGTGAATAGCAAAGTTAGAGCTTTGATGCAAGAATGTGGGACCAAAGATGCTGAGATTGCTAGGCTTCAGGCTCGAGTAGCTGAATTGGAAGAAGAAAGGAATGGGCTAAAGGCAGAACTTGCAAAAGAAAAGGAACAGAGTGAAGGGATGCTACAAACAATGCTCAACCTACTCCAATCCCAACCCTCCAGTTCTTCTAAGCCTTAGCCATCTTTGTCCTAGTTCCGAACCATTTCAGTTAACCCCAGTGACCCAGATTAACGATTTTTTTTGTTTTTGCTCATGGTTGGTAGTTTTTGTTCTTTCTTTTTGTGGACTGTACTGTAGAAGCAATGCCTTATCAATGACAATTTGCATTTCTCTTGTTTTGTGATGATTGTGCTCTTAATAGTTATTTTTTGTCAAGTTGATTTTTGATTATCTAAAGCATGCTTTCACTTGCAGTTGCCCCAGTGGCCATGAGCAATGATTAATATTCTGGGATTCACATATTTATGCAACTTTTCGATGATGCCAAAAGGGGGAAGATATTGTGCTTTAAAAGAAATTGTGTCTATTTTCTGAACAGTGATGTTTATGACCTAATTAAATCTGGCCCTTAATGATAAGTAAGTGATGATATTTTAGCTGAGTTCCACAGGTTCTATAATCAGTAAAAGCACAGAGTTTGTCATCATCAAAAAGGGGGAATTTGTTGGCCCAAGATCAGTTGAAGTTTTGAAGAGTGACAAACGAACTCAGTAAAAGACCAGGTTCATCTAAGGAGACACAGTTGTTATGGCCCATACACATGAGATGCACGTGAAGAAGATAAGTCCTTGAGATCAAGCGGCAATATCTTGATGGATATCTTCTGAACTGATTGAAAAGATTGCATATAGGATAAGGAGTTGAAGTCTCCTTATGAAAAGAGAATTACATCCGGATCAAGAATATGGATTAGGAGTTAGAGTTGTTCTTGGACTCGAATTGTCAAAGGATCCACAATTCGAGTTCTTATCAAACTCTAATTACTAACTCTATAAATATAACGATTGTTCTCTTTTACAGGTGAATGCACATAAGCAGAAGTTAAGCATATTTGAGAGCAAAAAGATCAAGTCTAATTTGCAAGCAACATATGCGAGATACAAGTGTGCACGTTTGAAGCTACATGAACTAAGATAGAAGAACCAGTTTCATCATTGCGTTTATTCTAAGTCTAGTTAAATTGTAGTAGGTTTTCATATTGTACCTTTTAGCTTTATCTAGAAGCAATTGTAATAGGTATATTGAGTATTCAAGTTAGAGTTAACTTGAAAGTGTCGCAACAGTTGAGGCTGTGTGCTACACTGGGATTAGAGTTAATCCTTAGGTTTACAAAGAGTTTTGTAAATGTAGTTTTTGGCTCAGTGATTTTAGTGGAGTTTGGGAAAATCCTACTGAGTAGTAGGTCGTGGTTTTTTCACCTTTTGAGCCAGGTGTTTTCCACGTAAAAATCTCTGTGCACTTTACTTTCAGTATTTATTATTCCGCAAACTGCTGTAGTTAGAACACTTAGAAGAACCAGGTTCTTCTAACGCAAAAAATTAGGTACCACACAAATCACGCCCCCCTCTTGTGTGGTATTGACGTTTAAAACATCACAGTCGATACAACCGGTTCACAGAAACAAACACAATAACAAAAAATTGAAGAAATAAGTGTCGCGAACAGGAGCAACTAGGGTTTAAACATATCCACAAAATTTATTCAAGCATGTAGAGAAACCATTAGTTTAACATTTGAAAGTAAAGAAAACCTTTTGAAGAAAACCTGGGATGAACCCTAATTTCAGAAAGAGTAAACGAAGTCGAAACTATCACACCTCCTTTTTACCTACACCTGTGAGGGCGTAAAGGAGTTTTTCCACTTAAAGGACAATCGGAACGGGATTTATTGTTAATATTCAGAGTCGTCACTTGGGAGATTAATGGTGTCCCAAGTCACCGGTTGAATCCCGATCCGAGGAAATTATGACTCTGTTAACAGTCCGCGAACCAGAAATCCGAGTAAGGAATTCTGTTAACCCAGGAGAAGGTGTTAGGCATTCACGGGTTCCGTGGTTCTAGCACGGTCGCTCAACTGTTGTATTTGATTTTATCTGATTTCACAACATATTCTAGCTTATGTGCTTTTAATAGTAAACCGCTTTTATTTTATTTTTTATAAGAATTGCAACGTCGTGAAAATGTGTCTTGAACCACGTCGCACCAGTGCACCCGTGGTTGTCAACACATTTCGACTTCGTTGAGATTTGGATTTGGGTCACATAAATGTGCACCCGAATTTAGGAATGTAATATTATTAAAGGGGCGCCTGAAGAGACTAACGCGTTGTTATTTTGGGGGAAGGCCGTGAAATTCGCTAAACGGCCCATCCCGAAGTCTAAAAATTAATATAATATTTATTGAGGGCCCCGTAATTTGTGTGTGATATTTGGCGAGGCTCGTCTCATTTATTTTAAAGCCAACCTAAAAGCAAATACAATTCTCTACTTAATTTTGTCTCTAATAAAGGGTAAAAGTCCTAATTAACTTGCCATTGGCCTAGATATGCCTTTGGGCCCAAAAACAAACGCCCTGGCCCAACTGGAGTTGCATCAATTTAAACGGTTACTAAGCTTTGCCAATTGATAACTCAGAAATAAGGGATTCTGTCCAAAATGCTAAGGGCCCAACACTTTGGGCCTAATGTTAGAAAAGTTGGCCCAGATATGATTAAGTACGTCTAGGTATAACTGAGGAACGTAGCTTCAGGATCGAACCCAGGAAAGGACAGCCTGAATGTAAATCCAAACATCCCAGCCTTCCCAATGTGACTACCAATTTATGCAATTATTCACTTTTTCTGGGATTTGATAGTAGTAGCAGTCTAATTGCCAGTTCAGTTAAAACAAAACAACTGTGGTGAGCTTCATTTGGATTAATGCTATGCTACCGATATTCAGGTGTTCCTGGATTAAACGAGTTGAAGTTAACACTGAAACATGGGTCACTTTTAAACATTAATAACAAAAATGAAACTACATCGCATTATCCTACGCCATACTAACAGCATGTTGAACCAAATTTAAAATCACTAATCAACTGAGCTAACTTAACAATTTATAAAATTCGTATACGAATTCAAATAGCAGGAATCATTCTGAGTCGAACGGTCCGAGTTTAACAGTCCAATGAGCTTAACTATAGGAATCAACTATCAGACATGTATCAAACTAGTCTAAGCAAATGATCTAACTGAATTACACATTCGACAACTAATCATCAGTTCCCAAAACCAAATAACATATTCATTTAAACTACGAATCCACAGCGGAAAGCTGCTTCAATTTCAATTCACATTTCCAGCAGGATGAGGATACATTGTGTCAAGCTCAGAATGTGTACCTGACTTCGAAATACAAGGAGAAATAGGATAGGTCAGCAACAATAAATACAGCAGCAGCAATTCACTGATGCTTAGCACAACTCAGAAATAAATCAACAGCCCACAAGTGATTTCATAGCTAGCAGATTCAGGAACAATTTTGAAAAATTAACTTGAACACCCACAGAAACTCAAAATCCCAACTAGGTGACCCAGAAATGCTCAAAACCAATCTGATCTACTATATCAACTCAAAATCAGGTTGAATAAAACCAGAAACCATTCGAGAACCAGCTAGTAAACCTCTGAAACTTTCAGGAACTAGGAGAATGAGAATCAACAACTAGAAATCAAAATTAACTTGAAT
>NW_017671040.1:209681-234493 GCF_001879085.1 Nicotiana attenuata
ATAAATGAAACACGCAATAAACCATAACCATTTCTTAAATCAACCATTCATGAGGCTACTTCTCCTTTGGCAAGGACCATAGCAAATTTCTGAGCCGAACATCGATATTTATCCTCCCAACATGCTGAAATCGAATCCGTTAGTATTCATTAAAGACCCTAAGGATCTCATCTAATCCAACATAACCACCCTGGTGACATGACACCTCAACACAGACTAAAGCCGCAACTTGCGCAATCCGTGCACTAATAAGAAACAATCCGAGCATACTCCAATCATGAAACTAACTCAATGAAAGAGTTGTACCGCAAGCTTACCAGTACCACCACAACACAAGGTTGAGAACCCATCTCACATCATAGGAACAGAACACACGAATCTAACCCGCAAGGTCATACCTCCACATAACTTCGCTGCAATGTGCGACCCTACCCAAACACTGCTCCACATGAAACACCTCAAGGCATGTTTTACCCAGCGTGAGGGGCACATTGAAAATGAAAAAAAAAAAAAGAATTATTGTACGCTATATGATGTAACGGTATACTCTTACAATTAGATCCTTTTAGAATTTTTTAAATTTTTTATTGACAACTGATATTATTTTAGTTTAATAATTAAATTAATTTTTTTTAACTCATTGCGTACAATTGTATACCCTGTTGGTATAGCTATATACTATACTGGTATCATATGTTAGTTAATATTTTTTTGGTTGTATTAGCTACATTTAATTGGTACACAATTTGATTTTTCTTTAGTAATAATATAAAAAAAGAATAATAAAAGAATAGTGAAAACAACAAATGAAATTAGATTATGAAGAGAAAAAGAATATAAAAAAAAGAAGTTAAATGAAATTAGAAAAGAAAAAAAAGAAAAAAATAAGAAGAAAACGAAAAAAAAGAAAAGGAGAAAAGAAAAAAAAAGAAAAAAGAAAAAAAGCATAGAAATAAAAAAGAATTGGAGAATAAAGAAAAAATTCCCCATAAAATCTATTATGGGTAGGAAATGTAATTAATTTATAGGTAGGAAAATAAATGGGTAGACAAGGGTAAATAGTTTAGGGTAAATAATTTTGTTTTTGTGGGTATCCCTGTGAAAACCCCTAGCTTAATATACAGGGGTAGAAACGCTTTGTTTTCAGAACGAAGTCCAAAGCTATTATCGCATTTCTCCATATTTCTTCAAAAAAGTAGCAGATCTAAGCAAACCCCAGAAAGAGATTAACTATTAGAAATGGAGGGAACATCAGCTAGAAGAAGCGGCGGCGGGGTTATGGAAGGATTTTACAGACTTATTATGCGCCGTAACTCTGTTTACGTTACCTTTGTCATCGCTGGCGCTCTCCTCGGCGAAAGGGTCAGTCTTTTCTCTCATGTCCTTTTTACATTTTTGTGTAGATTTTGGTTTATTTCAATTGGATCTGAAAAATATCGGATCAGTTTAACGGATTTGACAACCCAGATGGGTGTGGCTCAGTTCGATGTTTTTCTTAACCTCTATGTTTGTTGGTTGCAGGCGGTGGATTACGGGGTTCATAAGCTCTGGGAGATGAACAATGTTGGGGTATGAACAATTTTCCTTTTTTCGTCTTTTTTGACATGCTTCTGTGTATCTTGTTTATCGAATTATACTGTGTTTAATTTCCTGTGTATTTTTGCTGTGGTATTGTGGTAGGTCATTTTATTTCATTTGAGAATGGTGTCTTAATTGTTTGTAGCTAATCTTGCATATTATGTGGAGGGCATGACCATTTTTTCTAATTATATGGATAGGCTGCTTCTTGATTAATTAAAAGTTGTTGTGCCTTAGAGTCCTTTATTGTTCTTATGATGCATCTTTTTGATAGACTAGATTTTGTGAAACAAAGGAAGGCCAATAGCCTTAGAATATAACATCATGCGATTCTATACATTGATTAAGAATCTCAAAGAACAATCTTGAGTTCTTTTGGGTGAGTTGTGATTAAGCTCAAGTTTGAATGATGCATTGGTTAAGTGACTTAGATGGTTTAGTTCCCTTTTTCACTGATGTGGAACAGTGAAAGACGGTCCCACTGTAGGTGTATGGTACTTTAATTTGCGCAGCTTGTTGGGTGCTTTCACCTCCTTTGAGGTGATTGTTAGGTGGTTCTAGTGTTTGAGCAGTTAGAAGCTTGTATTCCCTCTATCCGTGTGATAGAAACGTTGACCCACTTCGCAAGACCAATTAAGAATTTTAATCTACCCCCTATATGCCTTTGTCACAAGAATGATGCTTCTGGTTTTCAGTGTCGAATCATATCTATACTCACACACACACACACAAAATATTTACTCTTTAGTTCTAATATAATGTGTGTCAAATTAAGGGTATGGCGTAGCGGTCAAAAGAGTGGAATAAAAACCATGAGAGACTGGGGTCTAAATCTTAGCGAAGATGAAAATGCAGGGTATTCCTTCCAATGTGCTTATGCTGTTGTGGGAAGAGTTGCCTGATACCTTTCTTGGTTGAAGGTAGCAGGAACCTGGAGGAATAATCAAGGTGCATACAAGTTGGCCGGGCGCCCTCGTATAAAAAGATACTTATCTCACATAGAAACAAGATGTTGACTATTTTTTGGGTCACATTTTTGAAAGATTGTGCTTGATTTAGTCTTCCGCAACTGGGACATGGATCAAGAAATGTGTTCTCACATTCTCTGTTGAGCATGATTTTTGACTTGGTTGTATGCATGAATGTCATTGATATTATGCTGTCAATGAATATGCTAAAAGCGCCTAAATATATGCCAGCTTTCTTGTTTTACGGTGTTACATTGTCTATTAATATCCTGAAAAGAAAAGGCAATTCCAGTCTTAGTTGGATATGTTCAGATGCAACTCGTCTTTATCTTCTCCTTGTTCAGTTAACAACTTTTATTTGGTGAAGTGATGTAGAGTACCAATTGATCTAACAAAACTTTCAAAATGCATGTAGNNGTTCTAAGTTAAACTTAACTTTTTAGTTTGGTAGAAGTGATGTAGACGTAACCTAATTGATACTAAACTAAACTTTAAAATGCATGTGAGTCCTTTCAGCCCTTTTTTAAAGCTGTTATAAAGTTTCTAATGCACTTATTTTTTGTTTTTTTGTTCTATGAGCAATCTTACTTTTAAAATTTATTAGTAGGTATTATTATAGTGCTTGCATAAATTTAACAGTTGCTCAGAAAGGGGTATTTTAGCTGTTTTATTCTTTGGGCTCACGTGGGTCAAACATGTACTGGGCCTGCTGTTTTGACTCTTGAGAATTCAAGAATTTTGAAAAGCTCATTATTAGCCTATTGTCTAAAAATTAGCCTTAAGTTGACTTAGTTCTCGCAAAGTGACTCGTTATCACTATTAAATCACACCCCAAAAAACAAAGCCGGTTCATTATCAGTCCCTTGGTATATGCTTATGTGAGGAATCTGGAGATTGATTTTTAGGTAGCACCAGCTTTGGCTTTTTGGACCCCACATATGTTTGGTCATTGTAAATACTTTACCTCAAGGGTACGGAACTTGCCCTTATGATGTTAATCTCTCAACTCACTAATCCTGGTATAATGTCTTAAAGATTAACGATAAAACGTGTAAGTTAAATTTATTGTGGAGAAAAGTTCAACAATTTACGTAATTGCTTAACTTGTCAAAACGAGGTGATACAACATAGGTTTAGCATAGAGCATTGGCAATTATGTATGAGTTATCATCAGGTAAGATGTCGTTTGTGTATGGAATTCAGAGGCGGATTCAAAATTTGAAGTTTATGGGTTCCTATTACGACCTCAAATTGATACTCCCTCTCTTCCAATTTATGTGAACCTGTTTGACTAGGCACGGAGTTTAAGAAAAAATGTAGATTTTAAAATTTATCGTCCTAAAAAAGTCAAAAAGGGGTCCAGATTATTTGTGTGGTTATAAAAGCTTCTCACTAAGGGTAGAATTAGGAGTTCAAGCTAAATTGTTTCCTAATTTAGAAAGGGGTCATTCTTTTTGGAACAAACCAAAAAGGAAATAGGTTCACATAAACTGGAACGGTGGGAGTATATAATAATAACTGGGTTCACCGTTAAAATATTTATAGATATGTAATGAACATATACATATACATACATACATGATATTTGCAGAAGCTACTGAGTTCTCGTGAACCCTTAGGTGACACTTTGCCACCGATGGAATTTACTTTGATCTATTATTGAGTTCGAAGAATACATTTGGGTCTTTGACATTCTAACCTTAAAACAGTTTGCCCCTTTGATTCTCTGTCTATTTTAGTGTCCTCTCGAGTAGAAGGGGTATTTTATTAACTCCTTTTTTTGGATAACTCAAAACTCGCATTTACTTCACACCAGAAGTGGTCAAAAAATGTACATAAAAAGTGAATGCATAACCCCACCATGGTCCACGGCTAAGTTAGCCTAGTTATACATACACATTGTATTTCTCTTTTGACACTGAAAGTTCAAATGAAACAAAAATTCTCCACACTTGTTATATTGCTCTTGCTTTCTGTATGCTGCTTCTCATTCTTTCATTCCAATTGCCTAAGGCACGGGGTGGATTGTCCAAGATGTGTTTCTCCCTTTGCCTCAGTTACCCTACTCAACATCCCTCATATCATGGATTGCCTCGATACCTCTTCAACATCCTCTTGCCATGTTGAAATGCATTAATGCACGGCTCCAAAATTTGCAAACATGTTATTATCTCCCTGCTCGTTGCATAAGTGACACCAACTTACCATGACCCATCTTTGTAATTATCTGCAATATAATTGCATCTCTAAGGGTCAAACCCTTCTATTTTCAGTGTTAATTCGCCCGTTGATTTTTACTCTTTTGAAACCTGCTTACATAGTATATGTAAAAGAAGTGTTTGATAAAATTATAGTCAAAAAGAAAACTCTTTGATTCCCCATATAGTAATAGTTCATAATAAAATCGAAGGATGGAGTATTTACTGTAGTTTTGATGTCCCATGACATTCTATACCATTCTCTCATCAAACCTTTAGGTAACTTTGTGTAGTAAGGTAATGTAAAGACATATTCGTTGCCTCTCTCTGTTCATACCACCTTGTCCCTCCTCATACTCTATTGGGCAATTTTATTGTTTAGGTAAGAATGATTTGGACCTCCTAAATTCTTATCTAGATGGTCCTTCAGAAATTTATATTCCAATAATTTGATGCCATCCACTGGCTACCTCTCTCCAAATAGTCAACCCCTTATTTCTTCCAGTCACTTCACCACAACACGATTACACCTCTGAAAATGCCTCTCTAAAGTTTTTTTCTTACGCGCTGTCTTTCCAAAAAAGATCTGCCTGCCATTACCGTTTATCCAGAAAATCAACTTCTTCGCTCTCGATCCCTATCCATACACCCCTCGTAAGAATGCATGACCTCCACTGAGAACCATCTATTACTAACACTCCCTTCCGGTTCACAATAAGTGACCAATTTGCTTTTAGCACGCCCATTAAGAAAATACTATATTCTATACAAAAATACCTACTATGACTAAACTACCCCTAATTAAACATTTAATGTGAGGAGTAAAGAAAACTTTTTTATGGTACATATGGGTTATTTTGTAAAAACAAATTGAATTCTTTCTTGATTACATAACTGGACACTTATTTTGAACCAAAATGAAAAAGCAAATTGGTCACTTATTGTGAACCGGAGGGAGTACATATTTGGCTATTGGTCTCGTATTACTTAAACATCTCTCCCATCTTTAGTACTTCTATTTTTCCATTTCTATTAATTTCTGTTTTTTTAATCTGTTACTCCAGCCAACTACTTCTTCCCCCCCCCCCCCCCCTCTCATGGTCTATATTCTAGAGGGATAGATAGATAGATAGCTTGTACGCATCTCTATTCTTCCGCTTAGTTCTTGCTATCTCCTAATAGTACAAGTACTGGGGTACTTTGCGTTTCAATGTTTTGTCAGATGTGAAGAGTTCACCTAGTCTGGACTTGACATTCCAACTTCGACCACTAGGCCATCACCTTGGTGTCTATCTGTACTCCAGTAGTTTGTTTACATTTTCTTTCTTCTTTTTCCTTTTCTCTATTCCAAATTTCTCCATCGTAAAAATGACATCACTTTTAGGACACATTTTGCATCATCAGGGATCGTTGACAAAATAAGATTTTGCTAGTGGTCTTGTGGTAAATAGGAACTTGAAGAGTTGGTATCTGACTTCTAGGCTAATTGTCAAAGCTAATGAGAAGTCTTGAAGAGCTATGAGTTTCAGATTGTGTACCTTGTGGCAGAAATGATAAATGATGTATATGCGTATTAGTACTAAGCAGACCAGTAGGAAGAAACAAGAAAGCGTTGCTAACTTTTCCAAGAAGGCAAGACGTTGAATGCTGAATGTCTGTTCCTATTTGCTTCAGTGTAGTCAGTCAGTAATTGCATTAGGTCTCTACATAAAGAACTCTTAATGTTGTGGAAGACTAGTGAATGGAACTATGACATAAAGTTAAAATATCGAATCAACCTCGCCTCCAGAAANGTTCCCACGTTGTACCGCAGACCAACATAGGTTCCCAAAAGAGAACGCCAGTACCATCCATTGTACTCAGTGAGTCTCGAAGACATGGGACGAAACTTTAGTAAAATATACATTACAACTAAAGATTTTGAATGTATGAAAAACAGACAGCTTCTAAGAACAATTCTAAAATAATTGCATAATAGCAGTTTATGAATATTCTAAAAGTAACTATCTCTGATCTATTGGTTTGTTCCCATACTTAGAGCCGTTTGGACATAAGAAATTTTTCGCTTTTTTCCAAAAAAAATTCACTTTTTTCTGAAATTAGCGTTTGTTCATAAAATTTCCAATTCACTTGAAAAAATTTTTCTCCCTATTTTGAAATTTTACAATTCTTATGTCCAAACGCCCACTCAATTTCCCTCTTGCTCCTGCTGTTCTAAAAGGTTTCTTGTCACTGGGATTTCATCCATTTCTAACTTGTGTTCCTATTATGGAATGCAGAAGCGTTATGAGGATATTTCAGTTTTGGGACAGCGGCCTGCTGAATAAATTTGCAGTCATGGAGCTTATTTGAGCCTGATACAGAATCGACCTTTCAATAATTGTTTTGCAACTCTGCCATGCTATGGCCTTTTTTTAAATATTTGCTGTAGTTTTGGAGGAAATTCGTTGAATGAAATATGGTACTTAAAATTTCTGTCATAAGGGCTTATGTGTGACACTATGGGGTGATGGGAAATAATTTTTATTGTATAAGTACTTTCTTGCATTTTACATGAAAGTATGTTGACGAATTTGAGATGTTAATTTGGGTTATAAATTATATTAGTTGTTAATACAGTGTAGGATATGCTTTAACAAATTAACTTTCAATCATTACTTTAACTTTCAATCATTACTTTACTATCTTTTTTGTCCTTATAAAAAAGAATGAATGTCAAAGTTAATTTGATACAACATCACACAAAAGTTATAAGTTTGTATAGTTTCGTAAATTGGAATTCTTGAAAGCCGTAGAAGTTACATATTGTAAAGAGAATGATCTCAAGCATGTTCGAGTATAAGAGTGTCTTGTAAGGAGAGGGTTCTAATTCGTGAAATTACAAGATCATTATCATAGAAAATGGAGAACACAGTCAACACACCATAGTACTCTCTTCCTTTGCTCTTCTACGAACTTTGTTTTTTTTTTAAACATTTTAGCTTGAGACAGACTCACTCTAAAAGAAGCCAATAAACAACAACATAACATATTCAATATAGTCCCACAAGTGGAATTCAGGGAGTAGTGTGTATGCAGACCTTGCCTCTTCCTGGTGCCGTAAAAAGGCTGTTTCCGATAGACCCTCGGCTTAAGAAAAGGTGAAAGAAGGGAGAGACAAAGGACGGTAAGGAAAAGGGAGAAAGGGAGAAAAGGACAACAACAAGTAAAAGAAAAAGTATCATCAAAATGTAACAAACAGGAAAATACGACACACAGAGCGAAGGAAACAATAGGCAAATACTAGAGGTCAAAGAATACCAAAAAAACAAGAGCACTACTAATACTAATAGTAAAGAACGGGTAACTCTCGACTAGCTACTAGCCGTCTACCATAATCCTCGACCTCCACACCCTTCTATTTTGGGCCATGTACTCAGTGAGCTGAAGTAGCGATGTGTCCTGCCTAATCACCTCTCCCCAATACTTATTTGGCCTACCTCTACCTCTTCTCAGACCCGCCATGGCCATCCTCTCACACCTCCTAACAGGAGCATCTGTACTCCTCCTTAGTACGTGCCCGAACCATCCAACCTCAACTCCCGCATCTTGTCCTCCACGGGGGACACTCCCACTTTGTCTCGAATAACTTCGTTCCTAATCTTATCTCTCCTGGTATGCCCACATATCTATCTCACCATCCTTATTTATGCTGCTTTCATCCTCTGAACATGGAAATTCTTGACTGGCCAACACTCAGCCCCATACAACATAGTAGGTCTAACCACCACTCTATAGAACTTACCCTTAAGTCTTGGTGGCATTCTTATCACACAAAACATTGGATGTGAGCCTCCGTTTCATCCACCCCCACCAACATGGTGGGAAACCTCATCATCAATCTCCCCGTTACCTTGGATTATAGACCCGAGATACTTGAAACTACCCCTTCTCGGGATGACTTGGATATCAAGCTTCACATCCACGTTTGCTTCATGAGTCTTGTCACTGAACTTACACTCCAAGTATTCCCTTTTGGTCCTGCTCAACTTGAAACCTCTAGACTCTAGAGTCTGTCTCCAGACCTCCAGCCTCGCGTTAACCCCGCCTCTCGTCCCCGCCTCTCATCTCGTCAATCAATACTATGTCATCGGCAAATAACATGCACCATGGCAACTCCCCTTGAATGTGCTGCGTCAGCACATCCATCACTAAAGCAAATAGGAACAGGCTAAGAGCCGATCCCTGGTGCAACCCCATCACTATTGGAAAGTGATTTGAGTCACCTCCTAGTGTCCTCACCCGAGTCTTAGCACCATCATATATGTCCTTGATCACCTTAGTGTATGCTACCGGAATGCCGCTAACCTCCAAACATCTCCACAGAACCTCCCTCGAGACTTTATCTTACGCCTTTTCTAGGTCTAAAAGAAGCCAATCTCAACCAATTTTCTTAATTGGTGATACAAAATCATGGAGAGCTGCAGAGGGACAAAGAATAGATAGGGCGGCAGAACATGAAACAGGCAAGGGAATATTTTAAGCACCGAGGGAACTAAGTTTGCATCTATTTCTAACAAAGAACTTCTTGTTTTAGGCATATGGTGTCCAAACCTTACTGACCAATTAGTTTAAATTTGCCCCGATTAGACTTGTTAATGGAGAAGCGCTTCATATCAAGAATTTTTTTATTCTAATATTTGTACTCGAGATATTTGGTTAAAAGCAGAGAAATCCCAACGATCCCACTGATAGTGCTATGATTCGTGTGAAGAACATAAATGATTAAATTCTTGTCTTTAATTGCACTTTGCAAATTAAGGCCTTAGTCATATTGGCCTGTTTTATTCCAAAGTAGGACCTGATTTAACAAATTCGCCAAAATTAAACAAAACTTCAGCAAATGATCAAAATTGAAACTAAAATCTAAAAATACCTCAGCATTTATTCTTGAAATAGCCTAATTTTTTTTTTCTCACTACCTACTTCTGATTCCTAGCATTCTTGAACTTGAACTTGAACCTGAACGTGCTCTTTTTCCTTGAGATATCAAAGCTTCACGAGCTGAATTTAATCCTTTTGGAGCAAGCAGTGTATCAAATGAAGAATAATCCATCCATTCCCTCAAATTATCCTCATGTCCCCATTTTTCAGGCACAAAAACCCTACCTCCAACTTTTGTCCAATGCCTCTTCAACTTCTCACGTCCCGATAACAATGGACCTTCTTCTTGCCCTCTTGCCAATTTCTCCGGTTCGACGGAAAAATTGCCTATTTTATCTCCTTCATCCACCATTGTCAAAGATCCAAAGTTCTTGATTGAATCTTGATATTCAACTGGTTTATTATGAGAATATTCATCACCTTTTTTCACTGTGGAGTCGCAGCTGGTCGCCATGCTTTTTGGCGAACTAATCAACCAAGACTCAATAATCCAGATATATTTTCAGATATCACTATACAATTATAGCTCAATAAGGTGGTGCATGCAATTGTTAGAAATCTTGAATATATACAATTTAATAAAGAGGACTTGTCTGGAGGGAGGGGAATGACCAATGGGTGGTGAATTGTTATACACGTTCAAGACTTTCAAATTTGGACACTTCTTTAATATTCTCCACGAATTGTGGGGTTCTATGTTTGGTTTTTTCCCGTATGTGTTTAGGGATAGTTAGGGAGTTAGTAGGGTTCACTTATTTCCTAGCAGAGTTCTTGTGGTTGAACCAAGTATAACGTGTTCTTTTTCTATGTTAGATATAGAGACACTTGATTAACAAAAAGTGAAATATGGAGCAACAAAAGTATATGTGTGGACATATTACAAGAATGTTCATAGATATTTTTCCGAACAGGGGCGGATACATGCACCTTGTTTCGAACAGAGTCACGTCATATCGCTTCGTTCGAATTTATTAAATATATATATATATATATATATATATATATATATATATATATATATATATAAATGAAGTATTGACTACAAATATTAAAAAATGGTGTCGTTTATCGTTAGAGTAATTTATTTATTCGTCTTTTCTTTAAATATTGATCTCGCTTACGAGAAATCTTGTGTGCGTTATCAGGGGCGGAGCTAGCTTTTCTGTTGCAGGTTCGACTGAATCCAGTAGCTTCAATCCAAACCTTTCATTTGTTTTAGGAATTTCATTAATTATATACAAATTATTAAATTAAAATTCAGTAGCTTAAAAAGAATAGAATTCCAAACCCATAAACTCCAAATTCTGACTCCGCCGTTGTAGCCACTGTTTCGAAACGATGATTGAGTTGGGACGTCCATCCATTTGGTTCTCATTGCACCGTACGTGTTATTGCCCATCATAAAGTTAGACTAAATTTAGACCGTCAAATTTAAAAAGCCAAAGTAATAGGGTACTTGAGTTTATGTGTACGAACATGAATCACTCGTAAAGAAACTCATATGTGACAATAATGTACTTTTATATTTCATTGGTTATTATAATAAACGGAATATACTTTGAATAATCTAGGAATATTTACACAAATTGCCGGTCAGACCAATATAATTGAACTTTCTAATTTTCAAATAATTTTTATAATTTGTTGGCGTAGTAGCTCGAAATAAAGTTATAAGATTTAAAGCATAATTTGTATTACAAACCAAGACGGAATGAGAGTACGTACTTGAGCCAATTATATGAATCAAGCTTAGTAGTTATTAGTACTTCTTATATATTTTTAGTTAATAAATACAAGAACTAGCTTCTTTAATTCTTAATTAATCTCTTCTGAAGGACTTCTATCCATTCAATTTTAAACAAAGTAGTGAATATAGTTTTGTCCGGTTTACAACCCTCAATTAATAAGGAATATTAAAAATAAACTAGCAAGTTTACTAGTCAATGTTAAGGCAGTAGTAATTAAAGAGCCTCAAAGCCAAAATAAGAAACAGCAGTATTTTGTTCCTCTAATTTATTTGGAAAAAAAAATTACTCAATATTTCTGTACTAAACCAAATGATTTAACTCAAAAAGATGCACGAGTCACAAACTGAGATGTGTGGATATTATACAATTACTGAGTGCGAGTAATATTTTCTATTCACATCGTCGTTTTTCTTTATCTTGTTTTGGAAAATGGCAATTGCGATTAGCTCATGTTTGCAAGAAATTTTCCCCAAAAAGAAGCCTGCAAAAAAATTAGAAAAATAAAAGTCTTCTGCAGGAAAATATATATCTTATGAATCTGAACATTTACTAGCTATTCCTTAAGTTAATCTTTTGACAAAGCTAAATCTATTATTTTATTAGCTTTGATGGCTTTTGTTTTGTAACACCCGTTTGAATAGCCTTTGAATGACTTTTAATAATATTTTTAATGTTGCATACCATCAGAAGTTAAGATCTTTGGACTATATATGTTTTTCTATGCGTTCATTTGGAGAGGGTGAAAAAATTAAAACTTTTCTTTCCTTTTCTACTATTGTGCTGGGTTGTCTTTGTTAATCTTTGTTGTTTCTGCTCCTAGTTATACTAGAAGAGCTTGTTGAATCCTGGGGGAGATGCCTAATAATATTCATTATGATGTGGACGAAATATCCATAAGGATAGTGTCTTTGACACGCCTCAAGCTAAACCTTTTATTCTCCATAATCATCCAATTTTTCCAACAATCTTAAGGATATTTTCACGTTGTTATTATGGAGAATAACGCTGCTAATGTTGCTGTTGATGCTACTACACCGGCTGCACCAATTGTTTCTGTTGTTGTTCCATCACCAATTACCTATGCCAAACCTTTTCCTGATGTTTCGAAAATTGAGGTTTTTGGTAACCGCTGGCAGGAACGCGTGCATTCTATTTTGGATATGCATGGAGTTGCTTTTGCACTTACTGATCCTAAGCCAACTAAAGCAACTTCCATTCAAATGGATCAATGGGTTCATGCTAATAAGGTATGTAAACATACTGTAATTTTTACTCTTTCTAACGAATTGTTCGATGTCTACGCTTCCTACAAAGAGGCAAAAGAAATCTGGGAGTCAATGATAACAAAGTACACTGTTGAAGATGCTACTCTAAAGTGCTATGAAGTCTTGATTCTTTTTGTATGAAAAATAATTAATGTGAATAAATTACTACAATGATGTGATGTAGTCAGGAATAATACATGAGATAAAAACTTCATATTCTTTTGAATCTAATAATGTAGCTAAATAGAAGAAAAATCTTCGGAGTGAAGCTATATTATTAGCTTGTTATTTATCAAGTAGAACTCTTTATGAGTTGTGACAAGGTTAATTCCTCAACCTGAAAATTTTCTAAAATGTCGGAGATCGGGTGTCCAGAGTGTTATTGCCTGATCATAAGAAGGAAAAAGGTAGGAAAATTCTTTATCAAAATTATAATGAATCCTTACACAATTGAGATTTTTTGTGAAATTTTTTTGTATTGAAATATCAAAATATGTTGATGAAATTGTTGAATTATGACATATTTCCTACAAATTTGAGATAAGTTGTGGAAGTTAAAGTTTCTTTTGAGATGTCTTTATTCCTTGAGAAATACTATGAGATAATATTGTGTATGTGAATTTTTTATTGTATTAGAAGGATACAGTAATGGAATCTTTGATTCACATGAGAAAAAATTTACTATTGACTGTGTGATTACCTTTTGATGGGGGTGTTATGATATTGAAATTGTCTGGCAATGAGGCTGATTAAGCAACCTCTCGATGAGTATTCCAGTAGGAGTTAAACCGACCATACTTGTATCGATGAATTGTGATTGCCAAGGTGCAATAGCCATTGTAAGAAAATAATGGAAAGATCAGACACATTCTCTTGAGACATAATGTGACAAAGCAATTACTTAGAGATGATAATTTTTTATACATATTATGTGTAGTCAAAAAAGGATTTGGCCGATCCTTTGACTTATAAGTGAAATATCGAGGGGTTGAGACTTTTACCAATTTGAGATGTATCAACAATGATGGTAACCCAACCTATGTGATTGGAGATCCCATGAAGTAGGTTCATATGGGTAATAACTAGTCATTAGTTGATCAAATGTGCGCTATTAAAATATGTTTCTTCCTATGGTGTATGTGTACATAGTGCAAGACTGCAAGGAATGTGAGGTTGAGTTATTAAATTCTTAATCTAATAATCTATAGCCTTTTGTAGGTGGTGTATTGCACTGCAGAATACACTTGATGGATGGACCTATATGAGTGTGGAGTGGGGCCGCTCCTATGAAATTTGTGGCGAAATTTCTAGAGCACTCATGAAAACAGTCGCGCGCATGGCCTATTAGCGCAAAACCGCGATAAACAACAAAGTGTGTAGGTGTATAATGTGATAGATAAGACAATAAACTTACAAAATAATTCTTGGTTCATAGAAGTTTTAAACTTCAGCAATTGTTCTGTACGTTTAATCTTATTTTATCTAGGTCTGGTTCATAGTCCAAGAGACACCAGATTCGACGCATTATGCTCATTTATGAAAACCCAGCGAAATATTTTATTTTATTCTATTACTTAATATTGTTTTTGAGATATGTAGGGGATTGATAGAAAAATATTTTTGATATCTCAGAAAGACATATTCTAAAACTATGTCTACATTCATTTTCTTACTATTATATTAGCCAATATTATAGTAATTATTTTAAATATATTTGTAACAACTAATTTTATAAGTTTGAATTCAATCTTTGACAAACAAAATCTGACAATTGAATGGTAATAAATTATACATTACTTTTGAGGCAACAATTATGTATAGTCTTAAAGTAATAACTCTTAACGTTTCTTACCAATTTGATAGCCTTAATGATTTTTATTTGTGTTTGAGATAATTCTTATACACTGCTTTTGTTTTATTACGTATTGTAATTGAAAAGCCTTTATGGCTTGAAAATTTCATTATATCGGATTGTGCAGTTTTTTGGACTATATAAACTTCGTTGTTTTTCATCTTTTAAAAGTAGTGAACAAAGTAAAATTTTTTCTACTATTGTGCGGGGTTGTCTTTGTTATTCTTTGTTGTTTCTGCTCCTAGTTATACTAGAAGAGCTTGTTGAATCTTGGAGATACGCTTAATCACTACAACAAAAAGGGACTTTAGCGGCAATAAAAAACAGCATTGGCGGCAATAACAATAGCTGCTATATTATTTACCGGCAATAGGTATTTAGGCGCTGAAGCCGGGGTCCGTATAGCCTTTAGCGGCATTTCTCCCAAAAGCTGGTAAAGGGTATGACTTATTGCCGCTAAAACTCATTTGCTTTAACGGTAAATATTTGCGGCAATTATAGTGGCTGGTAAACCCACTCTAAAAACGACTAAGATTGCTCCTTTAACGTCCATTTTTATAGCCGCTAAAGTTAAAACAACTGTCGCTAAAAGTCCGTACCTTTAGCGGCAATTGTTTTGTGGCAATTAGAGTGGCAACAATATCTCTTCTAAAAATATATTATTATGAACTTTTAGCGTCCATTTTAATGGGTAATAAATTCAATTAAATTACCGCTAAAAGTTACCTTTAATAGCAATATAATGGATACAATATACCTATATAAACGTCTTAATTTGTCCTTTTATCGTCCATTATAGCTGGTGTATCCTAAAATTGGCGCTAAAAGTCACAAGCTATAGCAATAAGTTTAGCCATCATTAATATTAGCTCTTACATTCGATCAAAAAATAATGCAAATACAAAACATATCAATATTAATTCATAAAACCATAATATATCTCGTTAAATCTTAACAAACAAAAGAAAATACTTTCAAAATATTAATACGACAGTAACTTAAAAAATAAACTTAAATTGTTTGAACTGATGTCATTACATAACTAATCTTAACGAATAACAATCTTCAAATAATTTCTGCAACTTTTCGTCATATTGGATCTTCCAACGCTAAATAATCAAACACCATACTGTATGACCTGAAATTATAAAATAACTATTTCAGTAGATTAAATACAATAATCCTCAATTCCAGGCTAGTTGGGGCATGCTTGAAATTATGATTAGATAAGTCAATTCTTCCATATAGTAAAAGAGAACACAAAATGCTCATGCAATATTGGAAAAAGAAATTGCGATAATAGTGAACTGAGCGAGACAGTGTCAGGAGCAACTACATCATACTGCAAGGGACAACCAAAATTAAAGAAAAATCAACATCTAACACTATAAATCTTAAATTTAACTATAATTAGACCCTATAAAGTCCTACATTGTAATTCACAAACTAAACAATCCCTTAACCATTGCAACAACCACGCGTCCACGTCCAAAACTGTTTAAGATTTGCTATCAGTCAAAGTGGATTACTAGCCTCATGAAAATAACTTGGCAAGAACTCCATGCTAATAGCAAAAAGTTCCATTTCTACAAAGCCTAAGTTCTTTTGGCAGCAAAAGAGTAAAGTCTATCAAGTTCCAGATTGAAGATACCAGTAAAAGAGTCAAACTTAAACTGTTGGTTTGATATTGCGGATAACAACTTTTCCAGCAATAAGAAGAAAAATATTTGAGCTTTTTTTCTATACTCACTATAAAACACTGTCCTATGCTGAGATTTTTTCTTTCACTCTAGAATAACAATTCAACTTTTGGTCTAAAAACCAACTCAAATTATCAAAATTTTTCAGTTGAATTTTAGAACTTAATGTTAACCAAATGGTTCAGAGCTGCTGTATATTGAAAATAAAGATGGATAAAGTAGTTCACAACTGAAGATTACTACCTGCAGCTTTCACTAAAGAAACCAGCTTTCCAGATCAAAGGGCACCTGTTTTTCTATCCAGCTAAGTAGGTTTGTTGATCAAAATCAAGTATATCGAGATGGTTATCATTAAGTAACTATCTAATGCACAGCACCATCAGACCAACAATTTGGACAGTGGAAAGATAAGTTATCACAGCTGCGAACCAACTATATGTTAAATACTAATCTACACAAGTTCATGGACTTTCTATGCCTAAAAGCAGACCAAACTCTTGCAGCTGCAATGGACCAGATGCCACACCGAGGCAACTTGTTACTTGTAAGCAACACATACTTAAGTAGAATATATTTAGATAATTGATTCAAGGCCAAATAATTCCTATAGTTCTATTAAATGCAGTCATGTACTGTCACTGTATGGCCCATGACTGCGCTGTCTTGTAGGTTGTTCACAATTGGAATTTTCACTGCTATCTAAATCTTAAAAGAAGTTTAAAAAATGGGTGTCAACTATTGAGTATTGACTGACATTTTTTGAATCAATAATAAGTATATAATACCAGAAATATGCATGTAATTTACATTTTTATCTACTTGTGATAGAAAGGTGGCTTCCATAAAAATATGATAGATAAGTGGCATATGAGTTACTGGTATACAAATTAATAAGTACGAAGATGAATTCAATCTATAAAAGGCGACGAAAACACTAGTTCACTGAAATATGATCATCGCCATTGGGCTGGTTTTATCATTTGTCAAATGGTATTAACTGGTGCTCAATTTATTATTACTGACACTATGATTTACTCTTGAATAGCCAAACAACAGTACGATAATTACAGTAAAAAGTCTAGATCTCAAGTGCAAAGATATATTTCTTAGTTCATGCTAACTTTTGCTGTGACGACCCGGCCAGTCGTCTCATGAGTTACCGCTCCGTTTCCCCTATTTCTGCTTCTTATTATTTTGTTTATCCGTGTTTTGAGGAATTGGGTTGGTCGGATTGAATCCGGATTGGTTTTGGTGAAGTTTGAGACACTTAGTCTCTTTTAAGAAGGCTTAAGTTGGAAAAGTCAATCGGATGTTGACTTAGGTGTTAGAGGGCTCGGACGTGAGTTCCGATGATTCGATTTGCTTCGGGAGGTGATTTGGGACTTAGGAGTGTGATCGGAATGAGTTTTGGAGGCTCGAAGAAGATTTAGGCTTGAATTGACGAAGTTGATATTTTGGCGATTTCTGGTTGGTAGGCGAGAATTTGATATAGGGGTCGGAATGGAATTCAGAGAGTTTCAGTAGCTTCGTTGTGTCATTTGGGATGTGTGTGCAAAATTTAGAGTTATTCAGACGTGGTTTGGTTGAGGTTTTTGATCAAAAGCGGAATTCGGAAGTTTTTAGAAACTTAGGCTTGAATCCGAGGTGTTTTGGTTGATTTGATGTTGTTTGAAGTGTTTTGATGATTGGAACAAGTTTGAATAAGGTATTAGGTTATTTTGGTGCTTTTGGTTGAGGTCCCGGAGGCCTCGGGGAGATTTCGGGTGGTTAACGGAGAAGTTGGAATTTTGTTGCAGCAGCTGAAATGCTGCTTCTGGTATTTTTGCACCTGCGGATTGGGGACCGCAGGTGCGGTGCCGCATAAGCGGAGAGTTGGCCGTAGAAGCAAAAATTGGTCAGGTGAGCTGAGACCGCACAAGCGGTAAGGAGACCGCATCTGCGATGTCGCAGATGCGAAAATATGGTCGCAAATGCGGCTTAGGCTGGATAAGTGATTTCCGCAGAAGCGGAGGATTTAACCGCAAATGCGGTACCGCAGAAGCGGGTTTTGGACCGCAGATGCAGGTGTCCCTGGGCAGAATGTATGTAACTCTTCCTTCGCAATTTTTGAAGGTTTTCACCATTTTTAAACACGAATTCGGGAGCTTTGGGCGATTTTGGAGAGAGAAATCAAGGAGAAATCGTTAAGGTAAGGATTTTGGACCTAAAACATATTTCTATGGTAGTATTTCATGGATTAAGGCTGTAATTTAAGGAATTAAAGGGCAAAAAATGCAGGATTAGGGCTTGAGTTTAAGAGGCCTTTAAATGAGGATTTGAGGGGTCATTTGGACTCCGATTTTAGTATCCTTAATATGTATGTACTCGTGGGGAGATAAGGAATCTATTGGTGTGAAAATTTCTGAATTTTGAGACGTGGGCCCGGGAGTCGGATTTTGGTAATTTCGGGATTTGTGCCCTTTATTGATTGTTCTCGCTTGGGCTTTGTTCCCTTAGCATATTTTGACGTTCTCGTTCTGATTTTGGATAGATTCGACGTGCGTGGAGGCCGATTCGAGGGGCAAAGGCTCGAGCTAGAGATTTAGCCGGTTCGAGGTGAGTAATGATTGTAAATGATGTTCTGAGGGTTTGAAACCCCGGATTGCACATCGTAGTGCTATGTTGAGGTGAGACACACGCTTGTTGACGAGCGTGGGGTCGTACACTACTGGGGATTGTGACTTGCTCTGTCCCGGTAGATGATTTTATCGCGTATTTGACTGAAACTTATTTGCTATCATTATGATTTGGCTGAATGCCATATTTGGGCTTTGTGCCAACTATTTGAATCCTTCGGGGGTTTTTATTGATATTTCCTCACAGTTTTGACTTACTAGAACTCAGTCATGTTATTTTCCACTGTTTTACTACTCAGCCATTTTTACTCAGTTTTGAGACTTAAATGATATTTTTAATATGATGTTTGGGCTGAGAAATACTGTTTTACTATTTCCCGAGGGGCTTGTGAGGATTTTTGACAGAGTAAGGCCGAGGGCCTATGTTGTGAGGAAACACTGATACTGATTTGAGGCCGAGGGCCTGAGATATGTACGCCACGAGGTGGCTTGATTGATATGAGGCTGCGGGCCTAGATTTGATGCCACGAGATGGCTTGTTATTGCGCTTGGGCCGTAAGGGGCCCCTCCTGGAGTCTGCACACCCCCAGTGAGCGCGGGTACCCATTGTGTTGTGAGATTGAGCCCGAGGGGCTGGTATTGTTCTGAGATGTTGCCCGAGGGGCAGATTTGTGGATATTGTGCCCGAGGGTCGAGCTTCTATTTATTTACTATACCTTAATTGTCTGTCAATTACCTGTTCATTGTTGGAAAAAGGATTTTACTTGACTTTTCACTGGTTTACTATTTTTAACTGGTTTTACTGCTTCATTATAGAATTCCTTGTGCCTTACGTGTTTTTCTTACTTTCATTCATTATTTACATTTGTTACTCACTGAGTTGGAGTACTCACTTTACTCCCTGCACCCTGTGTGCAGATTCAGGCGTAGCTGGTCCCGCTCCCGAGTGCTGATTCATTCCAGCTTCAGGCGGAATCTCATGGAGTCTTTAGGTAGCTGTTGGCGTTCGCATCCCGGAGCTCCTCCCTATCTCTTTTTTTGATATTCTTAGCTCAGTACTAAACTCTGTAGTTACATTTGAGTATTCAGTGTTGTTAGATGCTCGTGACCTGTGATACCCCGGTTAGGGCTATGTTGGGTTGTACTTCCGCTCTTTATTGATATCACCCGCTACTTAGTATTATTAAATCATATTTTACACTGCTTTATGTTGCTTAACTGTTTAAAAAGGTAAATTGGGTTTAATTGTCTGGCCTTGTCTTCACGAGAGGCGCCATCACGACCGGGTCCGGGAATAGGGTCGTGACAAGTTGGTATCGGAGCCTAGGTTACATAGGTCTCACGAGTCATGAGCAGGTTTAGTAGAGTCTCGCGGATCGGTACAGAGACGTCTATATTTATCCTGGAGAGGCTGCAGAACCTTTAGGAAACTTCACATTCTTGAACTTCTTGTCGTGCGAATTTGTTGATCCGAGTACTAAACTTCTGTTGTTCGATTCTCTCACAGATGGTGAGGACGCGCGCTACCGGACAGGGTGGACGACCACCAGTACCACCAGCCAAGGCCACTAGAGGCCGAGGACGCGGCTGTGGCCGTGGTAGAGGCAGAGCAGCGAGGGCAGCACCTGCAGATCCACCAGCTGCCCCAGTTCAGGACCAGGTCCCAGCTGTGGACCCTCCAGCAGCACCAGCTCAGGCACCAGCTATGCCTATTGTGATTCCGGGTCTTCAGGAGGCCTTGGCTCGGATATTATCAGCTTGCACCGGCCTAGCTCAGGCGGTTTCAGCCACTATAGCCCAACTACTTCTCAGGCCGGGAGAGGCAGTCAGACTCCCGCCGCCCGCACACCTGAGCAGGTCGTGCAGGGACTTCAGACGCCGGGGGCACACCCAGCTCAGCCGGTTGCCGCTGCTCAGGACTATGTAGTTCCTGTCATGCCAGAGGATGAGAAGCGTAGGTTGGAGAGATTTTGTAGACTTCAGCCTCCGACCTTCAGTGGGGCAGAGGGCGAGGATGCCCAGGGCTTTTTGCACAAATGTCAGAGGATGCTTCGTACAGTCGGTATTCCGGAGACCAGCGGGGTCGCTTTCACTACTTATCAGTTTTCAGGACCTGCTTTTACTTGGTGGGAGGATTTTGAGAGGCGTAGGCCTGTTGGTGCATCACTTCTTTCCTGGTAGCAGTTCTCCGTTCTCTTTCTGGAGAAGTATGTGCCGCAGTCTTGCAGAGAGGAGCTGCGCAGGCAGTTTGAGTGGTCGCGTCAGGGGGAGATGACCGTGTCGCAGTATGAGTTGAGGTTCTCTGAGTTGGCTCATCATTCCATCTGGTTGGTCCCGACAGATTGAGATAGGATCAGGAGATTTGTCGATGGTCTTACTTATCAGCTCCGTATTCTCATGACCAGGGAGAGGGTGACTGGTGCTACATTCGAGGAGGTTGTGGGCATTGCCCAGGAGATTGAGTCTGCCGTCGCCAGGAGTGAGAGGAGAGGGAGGCCAAGAGGCCTCGAGGATCTGGTAGCTATAGTGGTGCTCCTTCGAGGGGCCACTTTCAGCACGACAGAGGCCGACAGTTCCGACATGGTTAGTCTGATCGCCCAGGTTATCGAGGGGCGTCATCGGGTCATGGTTCTCATAGTTCACACCAGGGCCATTCTTCACTTAGTGCCCTTCTAGCTCAAAGCTCATCCCCGTGCTCCATCTATTCAGGGCTCTTATATACCGAGTGCATCTGCTAGTCACTCCGGTGCGAGGGGTTTCCATCAGTCCCCTTCTCCAGCACCTGGGAGTTGTTACGAGTGTGGAGAGATGGGGCATATGTGGAGGCGGTGTCCCCGTCGTGTTGCTAGTTCATCCCAGCAGAGTGGCCAGTCATCAGCTTCAGCGCCAGTTGCTCCACCACCACCCGCCCAGCCAGCTAAGGGTGGGGGTCAGTCAGCCAGGGGTCGCCCTAGAGAGGGAGGTCGATCAGGGGGCGGTCAGGCCTGTTTCTATGCTCTTCCAGGAAGACCCAATGCTATCGCTTTAGATGTTGTTATCACAGGTATTGTTTCAGTCTGCCATAGAGATGCCTCTGTATTATTTGATCCCGGTTCCACCTATTCTTATGTGTCATCATACTTTGCTCGTTATTTGGGTATGCCCCGGGAGTCTCTTGCTTTACATGTTTATATATCTATCCCGGTGGGCGATACTGTTGTTGTAGACCGTGTGTACCGATCGTGTGTGGTGACTATTGGGGGTCTGGAGACTCGAGTGGATCTTTTATTATTAAGTATGGTGGATTTCAATGTTATTTTGGGCATGGATTGGCTATCTCCGTGTCGCGCTATTCTGGACTGTCATGCTAAGATAGTCACATTGGCTATACCCGGTGTGCCATGGATCGAGTTGCAAGGTGTGACTGATTACGTTCCTAGTAGAGTGATCTTTTTCTTGAAGGCCCAGCGTATGGTTGGGAAGGGTTGTCTTTCGTATCTTGCCTTTGTGAGGGATGTCGGAGCTGAGGCTTCCAGTATTGATTCTGTCCCAGTTGTAAGGGATTTCCCTGATGTATTTCCTGCAGACCTGCCGGTTATGCCACCGGACAGGGATATTAATTTTGGTATTGACCTGGTGCCGGGCACTCAGCCCATTTCTATTTCGCCGTATCGTATGGCACCAGCGGAGTTGAAGGAGTTAAAGGAGCAGCTTCAGGAACTCCTTGACAAGGGGTTCATTCGGCCTAGTGTGTCACCTTGGGGTGCGCCGGTTCTGTTTGTGAAGAAGAAGGATGGCACTATGAGGATGTGCATTGATTATAGGCAATTGAACAAGGTAACAATTAAGAACAAGTATCCTTTGCCTCGCATTGATGATTTATTCGACCAGCTTTAGGGATCGAGGATATTCTCCAAGATTGATCTCCGTTAGGGTTATCACCAGTTGAAGATGAGGGATTCGGATATTCTTAAGACGGCCTTCAGGACCAGATATGGTCACTATGAGTTCCTGGTTATGTCTTTTGGGCTGACCAATGCCCCAGCAGCGTTCATGCATTTGATGAACAGCGTGTTCCGAACTTATCTTGACTCATTTGTCATAGTTTTCATTGATGATATTCTGGTATATTCGCGCAGTCAGGAGGAGCACGCGGCGCATTTGAGGGTTGTGTTGCAGAGATTGAGGGAGGAGAAGCTTTACGCAAAATTCTCCAAGTGTGAGTTTTGGCTCAGTTTAGTGGCATTCTTGGGACACGTTGTGTCCAGTGAGGGTATTCAGGTTGATTCAAAGAAGATAGAGGCGGTTCAGAGTTGGTCCAGACCGGTCCTCAGCCACAGAGATTCGTAGCTTTCTTGGTTTGGCAGGCTATTATCGCCAGTTTGTTCATGGATTCTCATCTATCGCATCGCTCTTGACCAAGTTGACTCAGAAGGGTGTTTCATTCGTATGGTCGGACGAGTGTGAGTAGAGCTTTCAGAAGCTCAAGACAGCCTTGACCACAGCTCCAGTATTGGTTTTGCCATTAGCTTCAGGTTCATATACCGTGTATTGTGATGATTTGAGAGTAGGGATTGGTTGTGTGTTGATGCAGGAGGGTAAAGTTATTGCTTATGCTTCTCGTCAGTTGAAGCCCCATGTACCCCGTTCATGATTTGGAGTTGGCTGCCATAGTTCACGCGTGAAGATTTGGAGGCATTATTTGTATGGCGTATCTTGTGAGGTGTTCGCCGATCATCGCAGTCTTCAGCATTTGTTCAAGCAAAAGGATCTTAATTTGAGGCAGCGGAGGTGGTTGGAGTTACTTAAGGATTATGACATCACTATATTGTACCATCCGGGAAAGGCCAATGTGGTGGCCGATGCTTTGAGCCGAAAGGCAGTGAGTATGGGGAGTTTGGCATATATTCCGGTTGGGGAGAGGCCTCTTGCGGTTGATGTTCAGGATTTGGCCAATCGGTTCGTGAGGTTGGATATTTCGGAGCCCAGTCGGGTATTGGCTTGTGTGATTTCTCGGTCTTCCCTATATGAGCGCATCAGAGAGCGCCAGTATGATGACCCGCATTTGCTTGTCCTTAGGGACAGAGTTCTGCATGATGATGGAAGAGATGTGACTATGGGAGATGATGGGGTATTGAGGATGCAGGGCCGGATTTGTGTGCCCAATGTAGATGGACTTCGGGAGTTGATTTTGGAGGAGGCCCATAGCTCGCGGTATTCTATCCATCCAGGAGCCGCAAAGATGTATCAGGATCTGAGACAGCATTACTGGTGGAGGAGAATGAAGAAAGATATTGTGGGATTTGTAGCTCGGTGTCTCAATTGTCAATAGGTGAAATATGAGCATCAGAGACCGGGCGGCTTGCTTCAGCGGATGGATATTTCCGAGTGGAAGTGGGAGCAGATCACTATGGACTTTGTAGTTGGGCTTCCACGGACTTTGAGGAAGTTCGATGCTATTTGGGTGATTGTGGATAGGCTGACCAAGTCCGCGCGCTTCATTCCTATCTGTACTACTTATTCTTCTGAGCGGTTAGCAGAGATATATATCCGGGAGATTATTCGGTTGCATGGTATCCCAGTTTCCATCATTTCAGATCGGGGCACTCAGTTTACTTCCCAGTTTTGGAAGTCTGTCCAGCGGGAGTTGGGTACTCAGGTGGAGTTGAGCACAACTTTTCACCCTCAGACGGACGGGCAGTCCGAGCGCACTATTCAGATATTGGAGGATATGTTACGCGCTTGCGTTATTGATTTCGGAGGGTCATGGGATCAGTTTCTACCGCTTACAGAGTTTGCTTATAACAACAACTACCAGTCGAGCATTCAGATGGCTCCATATGAGGCATTGTACGGGAGGCGGTATAGATCTCCAATTGGTTGGTTCGAGCCCGGTGAGGCTAGGCTATTTGGGACAGATTTGGTTCAGGATGCTTTAGATAAAGTGAAGGTGATTTAGGAGAGACTTCGTACAGCGCAGTCGAGG
>NW_017671040.1:235606-247257 GCF_001879085.1 Nicotiana attenuata
GCATTTTACATTATTCCCAATTTCAATATTAACTTTGCCATTTAGGACAGTAGGTGCACACAATGGCTATTTAAATCGTAAGCATAAATAAGATTCCCAGTAGATGGCACACCAACACAATTTCAATCTAAATTAAAGTCTAAGCATTTCAATACATGATTCATACCTCTTGCCCCTTTCCAGTTATCAAGATAGCACATTGATTACGTTGCGACACATCTTTCACGCATATAAAATTACAACATCAATTCATGTAAAATAGTAGTTAACGCAAGTATCCAAACTTTAGCCTTACCACATTTGCACAAGCACTAATGAAGCTCAATTTCTAAAAGACGGGGTTTTAGCCATACATACCTCAATAAAGCTTTCCTTAATCCTTACAAAATTCCGGAACTCTTAGCACTTCGATCTATTGTATAAGAATTACAAATTGAACCAAGAATTAGGGGCAAGATTAGGATTCTAGCTCATTTGAGCATATTATCGAGCACTAGGGGTGCATTGTGATCTTAGGTCCCTTTTTGTGAAAGATTTCTATCATTTTATACCCTAATTGCTTTCTTTTTAGTTCACAACTTCCCAATACTCCATGATCTTGTATGCATGCAAGAAATCTATTATTATACCCATAAATTACCTCACTAATGACCCCCTTATGGCTATGTCTAAAATTTAAGAGTTGAGGTGATGAAGTCTTACCTCTTGGGATGAAGGTTTAGGTGCCTCACTTGATTATCTTTAATGTTTAACAAGGATTTGTGGAGCCATTTTTTATGAAAAGCACTTCCTCTCTCTTAGACTCTCTTTCTCACTCTAAAAGTACCAGGAAATAGGCTCAAAATGAGCTATTGCACAAGATATAACGACAGGGGGTCGGGTTTTAAAAATTAGAAAATGGGAGCCCGACTCAAATCTGCGATCGCAAAGCTGACATGCGGTCCGCAGAATGGACCGCAAAATTCTTCCCAAAACCTGAAGACACTGTTTGGGTATGCGACGGAAATGCGGTCCGCATACCCGTTCTGCGATCGCATAGTGCACCGCAGAACTGCCCCTTACAAAATCCCAAGGGAATTATGCGACGACTATGCGGTCCGCATATCGATTATGCGATCACATAATTGACCGCATAATTGACCTCAAATTTGACCAACACACTGTTTCACTTTGCGGCGACTATGCGGTCCGCATACCTGTTATGCGACCGCATTCTTGATCGCATAATTGCACTTTTCTGGAAAACATTATTTCTTGACTTTTTAGTGCACAGATAAGTCCAAAGGGTCCGAACCGCAGCGAGCTTGCGAGACGCGAAGAATTTTTACAAATTTCTAACACATGTTTCTAACTTGGTACTACGAGCTCTCGGGTTTTGAGTAGAAATTTTCATGGGGCCTTACTGTTGGTGAGAAGGTCCTGTTGATGGTTTCACCCATGAAGGGTGTTATGAGATTTGGAAAGAAAGGGAAGTTGAGTCCGCGGTTCATTGGGCCTTTTGAGGTACTTCGGAGGATTGGAGAGGTGGCTTATGAGCTTGCCTTGCCAACCAGCTTGTCGAGTGTGCATCCGGTGTTCCATGTTTCTATGCTCCGGAGGTATATTGGATATCCGTCTCATGTTCTGGATTTCAACACGGTTCAGTTGGAGGGTGATTTGACTTATGATGTGGAGCCAGCGGCTATTCTGGAGCATCAGGTTCGGAAGTTGAGATCAAAAGATGTACCTTCGGTGAAAGTGCAGTGGAGAGGTCGGCCCGTGGAGGAGGCTACCAGGGAGACCGAGCGGGATATGCGAGGCAGATATCCTCACCTGTTTGAGACTTCAGGTATGTTTCTTGACTCGTTCGAGGACGAATGTTTGCTTAAGTTGGGGAGGATGTGACGACCCGGCCAGTCGTCTCATGAGTTACCGCTCTGTTTCCCCTATTTCTGCTTCTTATTGTTTTGTTTATCCGTGTTTTGAGGTATTGGGTTGGTCGGATTGAATCCGGATTGGTTTTGGTGAAGTTTGAGACACTTAGTCTCTTTTAAGAAGGCTTAAGTTGGAAAAGTCATCTGGACGTTGACTTAGGTGTTAGAGGGCTCGGACGTGAGCTTCGATCATTCGGTTAGCTTCTAGAGGTGATTTGGGACTTAGGAGTGTGATCGGAATGGGTTTTGGAGGCTCGGAGAATATTAAGGCTTGAATTGGCGAAGTTGATATTTTGGCAATTTCCGGTTGGTAGGCGAGATTTTGATATAGGGGTCGGAATGGAATTTCGAGAGTTTCAATAGCTTTGTTGTGTCATTTGGGATGTGTGTACAAAATTTCAGGTTATTAGGATGTGGTTTGGTTGGGTTTTTGATCAAAAGCGGAATTCGGAAGTTTTTAGAAACTTAGGCTTGAATCCGAGGTGTTTTGGTTGATTTGATGTTGTTTGAAGTGTTTTGATGATTGGAACAAGTTTGAATAAGGTATTAGGTTATAGTTGGTGCTTTTGGTTGAGGTCCCGGGGGCCTCGGGGTGATTTCGGGTGGTTAACGGAGAAGTTAAAATTTTGTTGCAGCAGCTGAAATTGCTGCTTCTGGTATTTTGCACCTGCGGATTGGGGACCGCAGGTGCGGCGCCGCATAAGCAGAGAGTTGGCCGCAGAAGCGAAAATTGGTCAGGTGAGCTGAGACCGCAGAAGCGGTAAGGAGACCGCATCTTCGATGTCACAGATGCAGAAATATGGTCGCAAATGCGGTTTAGGCTGGATAAGTGATTTCCGCAGAAGCGGAGGATTTAACCGCAAATGCGGTACCACAGAAGCGGGTTTTCGACCGCAGATGCGGGTGTCCGTGGGCAGAATGTATATAAGTCTTCCTTCGCAATTTTTGAAGGTTTTCACCATTTTTATACACGAATTCGGGAGCTTTGGGCGATTTTGGAGAGAGAAGTCAAGGAGAATTCGTTAAGGTAAGGATTTTGGACCTAAAACACATTTTTATGGTAGTATTTCATGGATTAAGCTTGTAATTTAAGGAATTAAAGGGCTAAAAATGGGGGATTAGGGCTTGAGTTTAAGAGGCCTTTAAATGAGGATTTGAGGGGTCATTTGGACTCTGATTTTAGTATTCTTAGTATGTATGAACTCGTGGGGAGATAAGGAATCTATTGGTGTGAAAATTTCTGAATTTTGAGACGTGGGCCCGGGGGTCTGGTTTTGGTAATTTTGGGATTTGTGCCCTTTATTGATTGTTTTCGCTTGGGCTTTGTTCTCTTAGCATATTTTGACGCCCTCGTTCTGATTTTGGATAGATTCGACGTGCGTGGAGGCCGATTCGAGGGGCAAAGGCGTCGCGAGCTAGAGATTTAGCTGGTTCGAGGTGAGTAAGGATTGTAAATGATGTTCTGAGGGTTTGAAACCCCGGATTGCACATCGTAGTGCTATGTTGAGGCGAGACACACGCTTGTTGACGAGCGTGGGGTCGTACACTATTGGGGATTGTGACTTGGTCCGTCCCGGTTGATGATTTTACCGCTTATTTGACTGAAATTTACTTGCTATCATTATGATTTGGGCTGAATGCCATATTTGGGCTTCGGACCAACTATTTGAACCCTTCGGGGCTTTTTATTGATATTTCCTCACAGCTTTGACTTACTACTTGAACTCAGTCATGTTATTTTCCACTGTTTTACTACTCAGCCATTTTTACTCAGTTTTGAGACTTAAATGATATTTTAAATGATGTTTGGGCTGAGAAATACTATTTTACTATTGCTCGAGGGGCTTGTGAGGATTTTTGACTTAGTAAGGCCGAGGGCCTATGTTGTGAGGAAACACTGATACTGATTTGAGGCCAAGGGCCTGAGATATGTACGCCACGAGGTGGCTTGATTGATATGAGGCCGAGGGCCTAGATTTGATGCCACGAGATGGCTTGTTATTGCGCTTGGGCCGTAAGGAGCCCCTCCTGGAGTCTGCACACCCCTAGTGAGCGCGGGTACCCATTTTGTTGTGAGATTGAGCCCGAGGGGCTGGTATTGTTCTGAGATGTTACCCGAGGGGCGGATTTATGGATACTGTGCCCGAGGGGCGAGCTTCTATTTATTTACTATACCTTAATTGTCTATCAATTACCTGTTCATTGTTGGAAAAAGGATTTTACTTGACTTTTCACTGGTTTACTATTTTTAATTGGTTTTACTGCTTCATTATTGAATGCCTTGTGCCTTACGTATTTTCTTACTTTCAATCATTATTTATATTTGTTACTCACTGAGTTGGAGTACTAACTTTACTCCCTGCACCCTGTGTGCAGATTCAGGCATAGCTGGACCCGCTCCAGAGTGCTGATTCATTCCAGCTTCAGGCGGAATCTCAAGGAGTCTTTAGGTAGCTTTTGGCGTTCGCAGCTCGGAGCTCCTCCCTATCTCTTTTTTTATTATATTCTTAGCTCAGTACTAAACTCTGTAGTTACATTTGAGTATTCAATGTTGTTAGATGCTCGTGATTTGTGACACCCCGATTAGGGCTGTGTTGGGTTGTTCTTCCGCTCTTTATTGATATTACCCGCTACTTAGTATTATTAATCATGTTTTAGACTGCTTTATGTTGCTTAACTGTTTAAAAAGGTAAATTGGGTTTAATTGGCTGGCCTTGTCTTCACGAGAGGCGCCATCACGACCGGGTCCGGGAATGGGGTCGCGACACTTGCAACTTTACATGAAATCAGATATTGAAAATTTGAAGGAGGAAAATTCAAACAATAGAAAACTTGAATAGTAGCGTGCCGAATGATAAAGATGAATAGTACCGTGAGACAGTGAAGTATTTTCAGCAACACTAGGTATCCTTGATGTTTGTGGTACTCGTTTATGGCGACTATTGGCGTCGGGGACCTGAAGAACCAGAGATATCCATTATCAACTTTACGGTGAATCTGCAAAATCAATTAAACATTCTCAGTCTGAAAACAATCCCGGAGCCTCTTGTAGACCCTCCTGACTTGTTCCAGTAAAAAACTGGAAGCATATACTAGTAGGGCAACTGGACAAGAATGAAAGAGAAGTCAATCTTACCCCACAATAATTACAACCAACTCCAAAATGAACCTGCAATAATCACAACCAGAATGTACAAGTAGGACCTATGCAGATGTATCTTATTGCTTTCAACTAACTTGTAAAATCAAAAAGATTTGTTGGATAGACTATAGAGTATGAAGCGGCTAATTGACATGTGCAGATCTAGTTTGGTAAGCAATTTGGACTCATTTAGGCTACAAAATCAACAGAATTGTAAGAAGTCTATGTGAAGCAGTCCACATCATTAAAAAAAAAAATCTGTGAAGCAGTTTATGTGCCATCTCTAACTTTTACCATTTAGCAAAAGTATATCTCATTAAAATCACTTGGATATTTGAGGCCTTGGAAATTTAACATAAAGAAAGGCTTGAAAAGATGACAATATACTCCTAAGGTTGGCAGATTTTAGTGTGATCAGATCTAGTGGCACATATTATCTATTTTAGCCTAGGAAAAAATAGAACCAGGAGAAGCTATATGGATTTGTCATTTTCATAAAAGTTGAGATTTCACATTTGCATATAAACTAGTTAGAATAACCAAAGTATTCACGCAATTAATATTTGAAAATGATTCCAGAGAAAGGTGTTACCCGATTCGTCGTGATTTTGTTGAACTTCAGTGCCACTGACAGAACTATTCAACTCATTAGATTGATCCTCATGTGAGTGGTCTTGAGAATATTTTTGATTATCCATCAACTGCTCAATATAAGGCTGGGTTGCAGAATGATTTTGACCATCTATTAAAATGCTTACTATAAAGTCGCACATCTTCATCGTCATCTTGTTCAATTACCAGTCTGTTGCGACCTCTAGTTCGCATAGTTCCTTCTCCAAAATGAAAAAAATTATCTAGATGCATTAAGCTATATTAGTACTAATATAGCTCCAACAGATCAGCAGGTCACGTGCAAAACAGGAGGAAGCATCATCCTTCTCTGAAGATGTGAAAAAATTAACAACTCGTGTACACAAACAAAGTCTTGCAACAAAGATTGTTCTAGATATAAGAGTTGTTGATGCACTAGGAAAAATTATCAAGTGATAATACCACCTTACCATATCACATTTAAATGGATACAATAAGCAAAATATAAGTAAAACAAAGAAAAACGAATTCACTAAAACATCCAATATTCAAATTTTTGAAGTAAAAAAATAGCACCCTTAGATTTTCTTAAATAACACTTGGAAGAAAAATATTCTAAAACTTTCTCCTATCTTATTCAGAATCACATTCATTTTCTATGTCATTTCCTCCCTCAACATTAGCTTCACCATCATTTAGAGAAGCTTGAGAATGTACATTTGTATCAGTTACAATACCATCGACACCACTTCTTACCCAATCATTGTACTCATCTTCTAGAACACAAGCATTTTCTAAAAGAGGCAACTCAGTGACCTCACTCTGCATTGATGACTCAAACTGCATACTATTTTCCTCTCCCATATTTAAAATCTCTCAAGGTTTAATTCATGGCTCCCTAGAGTTAGCTACTAGTGCATTATTCCATTTTTTCCTCTATATGAAGCAAATTTAGTTGTAACTGTACTATTGCTATTGTTTCCTGTTGTCTAGATAATCCTCTCTTCTCCATATGAGAAAGAGGAAAAAATTGTACTCACACAAAAATACAGATTGTGTCACACTTCTTTTTTTGCGAAAGGGAGATAGGGAGATTTTCCAATTTAAGTGACATTAATCGAAATGAGATTATTTATTTAGTCACTTGGGATAATTGTTATGGTGTCCCAAGTCACCGGTTTATTTTAAATCCCAAATCGAGGAAAATTGACTCTATTTTTGGTCCGCGAACATAGAAGACCGGGTAAGGAATTTTGTTAACCCGGGAGAAGGTGTTAGGCATTTCCGGGATCCGTGGTTTTAGCACGGTCGCTCAACTATCTAAGTTGTGGTCGGGTCACATGAAATGCACACCCGAATTGGGGTTTATGCATCATGACTATGCCACGGGAACCGTACCTATAGTCTCGATGGTTCATTATTAATCGCGCCTAACGCTGCCACGACCCAAAATCCACTAAGGGTCGTGATGGCGCCGGACACCGCTGTCAGGCAAGCCAACCAAATACTTAATTAAACTCCAATTTTAACAATTTTGAAAATCAATATTTTCCTTTAAATTTCATAAGTAAAAAGATAACTGCTTCAATTCAAATTAAATACTAGCAATCAATACAAAATATTTAAAAACCATCCCAGATCCCGGTGTCACAAGTGCATGAGCATCTACTGATAAGGAAATAAAATACAATTCAACATCCGTCCGGAATACAGTGGACAGAAAGAAAATACAATTTACTGGAAGGGAATTTACTAGCTGCGGGCCGCCTCGAATAATGTAACTCACCTAGTCCCCGAATCATCCGTGCTGCTATGCCTAGTAGGCTGCTAGAGTAACATATACCTGTGCAAGAAAAATGCACAGAAGTGTAGTATGAGTACGTAAACAACGTGTACTCAATGAGTATCCCGCCTAATCTCGAAGAAGTAGAGACGAGATGGTCGACTTCGACACATACTAAGGGTCCAATAATGTGATATCAATAAAATATTAAATCGCGGATTTCTATAAACATGATTTTTAATCCAATAGAAGGAAACAAGTAAACAATTAATTCTTTTATAGGAAATTTCCAAAATTCCTTTTCATAATTATCCAAATATTTTTAAGCCATGAAGAGGCAATAATAACTTAATTAATTTCAAGGCAGCAATACAAGCATGCGCATATCATGCCGAGGCGACGGCCCGATCCAACAGAAATAAACTGTGCACTTGCCGAGGGTCGACGGCGCGCCTATAGATGCATCTATTTAATCTGCCGAGGCGTTCGGCCCGTTCCTAAATAAACACATAGAGACATTAAATCAAGAAGCCAACATGGGGCAATTATTCCAAGAAAAAGCTAATTCTCTTTTAACAATTTAGGAAAATGAGGTTTACATCTTGTTAGAAATTCATATACTATTTTGATAGGGTTTAAACAATTCAACTATCCATAAGATTACAAATATTCCAAGTATAGCATGCTTTTGGGTCCTAGACTACCCGGACAATAGCATAATAGTAGCTACGCACGAACTCTCGTCACCTCGTGCGTACGTAGCCCCCACAAATAGGAGCACATAACCATTTAATTCACCTACGGGGACATTTCCCTCTCACAAGGTTAGAAAGGAGACTCACCTCGCTCCGAAGATCCATAACCGGCATTCCACGCCCTTCCGGGGACTCTAATTGATGCACCATGCTCCAAAACTAGCCAACGGTTACGCAAATCCATTAATATATGCTCAAATATTCATTACAATCTAATTTATAGCAATTCCTAACTCCGATCGAGAAGTTGACCAAAACGCCCTCGGGCCCACGTGCCCGGAATTCGAAATTTCTCGAAGATATACTCTACCCATAGCTTCACTAGCTCAAATATATAATTTACTCCTAATTCCATGCTCAAATTCGTGGTAAAATCCAATTTATCAAGTTTCTAGGTTTTCTTCCAAAAATCCCAATTTTCCCACAATTTTCATGTCTAATTCCATGGTATAATCTCGTATTTAACTTGGAAATGAGTAGGAGTAACTTACCTTAACATAGATGATGAAATCCCACTTGAAACTCTCCCAAAAATCCCCCAAGCCATGAAAAAAATGGAAGAGAATGACCATCTCCCGATTTAAAACAACCCCTCTGCCTCCAGCTACTTCCGCTTCTGCGGAAGGAATTCCGCTTCCGCGGTCCCGCTTTTGCAGGCAATCAGCCGCTTCTGCGGTTTCCACTGGGCCACCCATTTTCGCTTCTGCGATTCCCTTCCCGCAGATGCGGTCCCGCTTCTGCGGAACCTTTACCGCATTTGCAGTCCTTGAACCCCTGGCAAAATTCCGCTTCTGCGATGCCTTTACCGCAGGTGCGGTTCCGCATCGACGGAAATATGAACGCATCTGCGGTCCTTCCTCTTCTAGCCCAAAACCGCTTATGCGGTTGAATTGCCGCGTCTGCGGTACCACATCTGCGCTCCAAAGCCGCAGATGCGGTTATGACAGCAACCAGCAAGCCTCAGCCCTCCAAAATTTCCATTTTCGATGCGTTAACCACCCAGAATCCACCCGAGGCCTCCGGGACCCCAACCAATCATACCGGCCAATCCCAAAACACATTACGGACTTGCTCGAGGCCTCAAATCACATCAAACAACGCCAAAATCATGAATCAACCCCCAACCCAAGCTTTATGAACTTTAGAACTTACAACTTCTACTTTCGATGCTTAAACCTATCAAATCACGTCCGATTGACCTCAAATTTTGCACACAAATCATATTTGACATTACGGACCTACTTCAACCTTCAGAATCGGATTGCGACCTCGATATCAAAAAGTCCACTTCCATTCAAACTTCTCAAAAACCTTCAAATTTCTATCTTTAGCCAAATGGCTCCAAAATGACCTACGGACCTCCGAATTCACTTCCGATTGCGCTCCCAACTCCAGAATCACCATACGGAGCTACTCCAAGACTCGGAATCCCAAACGGACATCGATAACACTGAAATGCACTTCAAGCCAAACTTATGAAATTCCTTCCAAAATGCTAACTTCCATAATAGGCGCCAAAACGCTCCCGGGTTATCCAAAACCCGAACCGGGCATACGCCCAAGTCCGAAATCATCATACGAACCTGCTGGAACCTTCAGATCCCAATTCGGAGGTCGTTTACTCAAAATTCCAATCTTAGTTCATTCTTTCAACTTTAAGCTTACGAAATGAGGATTCTCTTTCCAAATCAACTCTGGACTCCTCGAAATTCAATTCCGACCACGCGTACAAGTCATATCACCTGAAATGAAGCTGCTCATGGCCTCAGGCTGCTGAACAGAGCACAAGAACTCAAAACGACCGATCGGATTGTTACAACTTGGTCAAACCTTTAAATTTCAAGCTTCAAACTGAGAACTGTTCTTCCAAATTCATTCCGATTTCCCTGAAAATCAAAACCAACGATTCACATAAGTCATATAATACTTTACACGGGGCAAGTCACGCCCGAGAACTGGCGAGCAAAGTACAAAAGCTCAAAACGACCGGTCGGGTCGTAACATCCTCCCCCACTTAAACATACATTCATCCTCGAACGTGCCCAGAGTTGTTCCAAAAGCCAACCAATCGCCGAATAACCTTACCATGCATATACCCGGGGTGATCCCACGTCACCCTAACTCATATAGGTCCGATAACACATTGTAACTAAAATTTCACAATCCAATCTAGCCCATAAACCATAGAACCACATTTCCACTTCTGAAATCATCAATACGATCAGAATCTCACATTTATATTGTGAATAAGTTCAAACAAGCTGTAACAAACCATATCTATAACCTCAGGTGCAATTACATGATATACCACATAACCAAACGCTTGCAGCGATAACTTCTAATCATAATAGCCGCACACAACAACCGAATACCGATAGAAACCTCTTATCAACTAAGGTCACATTCAAACACTTTCATGCCCTGCCAATGATAAATGAAACACACAATAAACCATAACCATTTCTTAGATCAACCATTCATGAAGCCACTCCTCCTTTGGCAAGGACCATAGCAAATTTCTGAGCCGAACCTCGATATTTATTCCTCCCAACATGCTGAAATTGAATCCGTTGTATTCATTAAAGATCCCAACGGTCTTATCTAATTCCAACACAACTAGTCTGGTGACATGACACCTCAATACAGACCTAAGTCACAACTTGCGCAATACGCGCAACAATAAGCAACAGTCTGAACATACTCAACCCACGAAAATGACTCAATTGAAAGAGCTGAACCTCAAGCTCCCCATGCTCGAAATAGACAACCACGCGCAGTTTGATGTCTGGAACCAAAGAAAATCATCATCCCCATGGTGAAGCAAACAACATACACCACACAACCCGAAAGGACATAACCGATACGCCACCCGCCGAGCAATATCCAATACTCTTCCCACTCGACTTCCAGTATGAAACCTCAATAGAACCGCACCATATGTGCATGTAATCACAAACCATAACACCTCGCAACATAGAAAGGTAACTCATAGATCTCCCCAGATTACTAATAAGCTTAATAACAATCGAACCAACACATTCCTCAACAATACAATTCGGAGCCAACCAAGTCGGCTCAAGTTAGAACACGCATCCACATTGGCCTGCCAACGAACTCCTTGTCAAGGAAATCCTGAAGCTGCTCCTTCAACTCCTTTAACTCTACCAGTGTCATACGATACGGTGCCCGGCCACAAGAACACATCCGAAAAGTCCCTCACCACCGGAACTGAATCAATGGTAGGAGTCTCCACACTGACATTCATCACGAAAGCCCAACTAAGGAAAACAATCCTTCCCAGCCCCTTCGCTGGGTCTTCAAAATATAACACCACCCTACTAAGAACATAATCCGTCGAAACTCGCCACTCTATCTGTGGCATTCCCGGCATAGCCAACATCGCCGCCTTAGCGCGATAGCTCTGAATAACACACCACTGCGACAACCAGTCTATACCCAATATCACA
>NW_017671040.1:247938-249439 GCF_001879085.1 Nicotiana attenuata
AAATCCCATGAACCATTTCATACCTTCCTTGTGCGCACATTCGCACTCCCAACTGATATGCCCATTCTGCTAATCCTTCTACGAATCCGAAGTCCTTTCTCATCTTTCTCTTAAGAGTTACACTGCGAGTCAAAACATCATAGAACATTCTGGGCCTCCACTCATGAGCTGCTGCAAAAGCTTGATTCTTAACTGCACTTATAGGCTCGAAATCCTTAGGCACCATACTTTATCTCCTTTTGAATCCATTAGAACCGTTACTGAGAGCCACCCGCTCTGACTTGGTCCCGAATTTAATAAACTCCATGAATCTTCTATCACATGAATACCCTCTCGGCGAAGAACCCGGCCGAATCACTTCCCTTGGAGCCCACACTTATACGAGGCATAACCCTAAATCCTTTCTCAAATTTGAACATGAGCCAACAAGGCCAACCATGGCACACCTTTGACAATCCCTTTGCTCAATTCACCACTTATGTTCTTTTCCCATAGCTAAAATAACCCATCAACATACTAATAACCAGGAACCTTGCAAGTAGTTAACCATACAACCCAATCATAGGCGGGGGGACTCTCCCACTTAGCTTGAAGCCACTATTACACACTCTGGAACTCACCGGAATTCCTTATCTCTTATTGACATAACCCTGCGCAATCAACCGCCTAAATTTTCGAATTCTTTCTATAAAACCCCCTTTTTATATTCTGAATCATCAACCACATTCGCACAACCGATCTCTTTGCTGAATAACCAATAGATTCTTCGCAAAAGCTTTGCCAACCATGCGACCGCTAACCTGCTCACAGGGAATCACCCGTCTGTGGAAATCACTTAAATGTGCGGCAACAACCTTCCAATTCGATGTTATGTTGTATCCTTCTTCATTCAAGCAGCTCCTTCCCATTACACCAAATCCCCTGCCGCATAATAGTCCACACTTCAAATTAAATCCATAGACTTCAATCGCCAGCCACTAAAATCCCAAATCATTCCAAACTTTCCTTAAGGTGCGTAATCATCCTACCACCAAGCCCATAGGCAACATCCGCCACTCTCCCACTTTGGGCAAACTCACTTCTTTAATCACCTACTTGACCTTTGCTTCATACACCTAGCCTTCTAGGAATTTTAGTCACCGTCTGACACTTTCCACACATCTTTCTTCATCCTTTGCTACTCAGTTGTTGCCTTAATAAAATCTATCTTCATAGCACTTGAGTCCCCAAATAGCTACTAACTTTAAATTTTGCCAGAGATCATCTCTCTCGAGCTGACAATATTATAAATGCCAATTCAACCCTGAACTACCTTACCTCGCGACATCTAACAGTCGCTTCTTCAATACTGACCTGCAATATCCTGCCCTAAAGGCAAATTGTAGAAGATCATAACACCGGCGAACTCAGTACGCTCAATTAGGAAAACTACACCCCATCATAGAAGAAATCTCCACCACGCTCGCAAATGCCGAGTCTTGTTACCCTATCAACCCAAACC
>NW_017671040.1:250993-299242 GCF_001879085.1 Nicotiana attenuata
TGTGCACTTGCCGAGGGTCGACGACGCGCCTATAGATGCATCTATTTAATCTGCCGAGGCGTTCGGCCCGTTCCATAAATAAACACATACCCTGCTCGTGAATTATGCATGCGATGCAGGTACACACAGGGATACATGCTCAATCAGTCAATTAAAATTTATTGGGGAATATTTATCCAAATAAAACCAATTCTCCTTTAACAAATTTTAAGAAATGAAGTTTAATCCTTTTTAGAAATTCACTTACTAATTCAATGTGATTTAAGCAATTCAAGCTATCAATGGATTCATAAATAGTCCAAGTATAACATGCTTTTGGGTCCTAACTACCCGGACAATAGCATAATAGTAGCTACGCACGGACTCTCGTCACCTCGTGCGTATGTAGCCCCCGCAAATAGGAGCACATAACCAATTATTTTACCTATGGGGACAATTCCCTCTTACAAGGTTAGAAAGGAGACTCACCTCGCTCCGAAGATCCATAACCGGCATTCCACGCCCTTCCGAAGACTCCAATTGATGCACCACGCTCCAAAACTAGCCAACGGTTACGCAAATCCATTAATATATGCACAATTGTTCATTACAATCTAATTTATAGACATTCCTAACTCCGATCGAAAAGTTGACCAAAACGCCCTCGGGCCACGTGCCCGGAATCCGAAATTTTTTGAAGATAAAGATTACCCATGACCTTAGGAACTCAAATATATAATTTACTCCTAATTCCATGCTCAAATTCGTGGTGAAATCCAATTTATCAGGTGTTCTAGATTTTCTTCCAAAAATCCCAACTTCCCCACAATTTTCATGTCTAATCCCATGATATAATCTCGTATTTAACTTGGAAATGAGTAGGAGTAACTTACCTTAACACAGATGACGAAATCCCTTCTTGGAGCCCTCCAAAAATCGCCCCAAGCCATGAAAAATATGAGAGAAATGAACTCAACCCCGATTTTAAACAACCATTCTGCCCCAGCTATTTTCGCTTCTGCGAAAATATTTCCGCTTCCGCGGTCCCGCTTTTGCGGAAAAAACGCCGCTTCTGCGGACACTGGGCTCCAGCCCAATTTTCGCTTCTGCGGACGGCCCACCGCTTCTGCGGTTCCGCTTTTGCGAATCTAGGGCCGCTTCTGCGGTCCTGGGCTGCTTCACATCCAACCGCTTCTGCGGCTTCTTCCTCGCTTCTGCGGGGCCGCTTCTGCGGTCCCAAATCCGCAGAAGCGGAAATACCAGAAGCAGCAGCTCCAGCCCTTCTTCAAACTCCGAATTCGATCCGTTAGCCACTCGGAATCCACCCGAGGCCCCCGGGACCCCAACCAATCATACCAACCAGTCCCAAAACACATTATGGACTTGCTCGAGGCCTCAAATCACATCAAACAACGCTAAAATCATGAATCAACCCCCAATCCAAGCTTTATGAACTTTAGAACTTCCAACTTCTACTTTCGATGCTCAAACCTATCAAATCATGTCCGATTGACCTCAAATTTTGCACACAAGTCATATTTGACATTACGGACCTACTCCAACTTTCGGAATCCGATTCCGACCTCGATATCAAAAAGTCCACTTCCGGTCGAACTTCTCAAAAACCTTCAAATTTCTATCTTTAGCCAAATGGCTCCAAAATGACCTACAGACATCCGAATTCACTTCCGATCGCGCTCCCAACTCCAGAATCACCATACGGAGCTGCTCCAAGACTCGGAATCCCAAACGGACATCGATAACACTGAAATGCACTTCAAGCCAAACTTATGAAATTCCTTCCAAAATGCTAACTTCCATAATAGGCGCCAAAACGCTCCCGGATTATCCAAAACCTGAACCGGGCATACGCCCAAGTCCGAAATCATCATACGAACATGCTGGAACCTTCAGATCCCGATTCCGAGGTCGTTTACTTAAAATTCCAATCCTAGTTCATTCTTTCAACTTTAAGCTTCCGAAATGAGAATTCTCTTTCCAAATCAACTCTGGACTTCCCGGAATTCGATTCCGACCACGCGTACTAGTCATAATACCTGAAATGAAGCTGCTCATGGCCTCAGGCTGCTGAACGGAGCGCTAGAACTCAAAACGACCAGTCGGGTCGTTACAAAAGCAAATTACGATATTTATGAATTTGAATATTTTCGAAGTTGGAGATTGCATGTGAGGACATCAAGAAGTATGGATAAGGTCTATGAGATGAGTGTAGATCCATTTACACCACGTTGTGTTATCATACAAAGATTCACAGCAAATATTTTGGTATGAGAAATCAACAAAGCAATTGAATTAGTCTGATTGATCTTAAGCTTAAACCTTGAACTCAAATTCAATGTGTCTCATAGCTACGGTGTTTAATGCCAAAATTAATAGTGCACTACTTTCATTTAAATAAGGGTGGACTACAAGATTTGTTCAATTCAATTGCGTAAGTTTAGCACATTTAGCATGAACTCAAGTATAAACCATCAATTTGCAAATAAACAAAAATCAACCAAATGCCATATCAATCAGTAAGACTTAACATGCCTACTTGTTCAACTAAACACACGACTAGTACTAAAGATTAGCATAGAAGAAGTTCTCAAACAAATTCAGCCATTAAACATGCTATATCTATGGAATTAGGCAGCAAAACAACTTGAATCTCATTCACGATTCCAATTTAAAATAGCAGATACATTTGGACATACCTAAACAGCGACAAACAAATTTTAAAGGCCGAACAAAGGCTGAGAATAACTACGGTGAGCTCAGCTACCAATTGAGATGAAAGCAGCAACAAACAACAGATATCCTAGCTGAATACACCTTAGAATCCCAGAAATGCCGAAGATAACGCTTTCGAATCCATGGAACCAACTACGCTTTTTTCCCTTTTTTGTTTTTGAATTGTTTGGGAATGCAAAAGTCAATCTAAACTCTATTGTTTTTCCTTGGTTTTCAGAGCTTTGTTTTTTTTCGAATTCCGGATCTGTTTCTTCAGCTACTTCATAAGTGTGCTCGTGAAAAGTATTTTCCGATGGGAATCAAGGGAAGGAGGTCGTGAGAGAGAAGATGAGACATGGCGGCTTGTTTTGAGTGTGTGTGTGTGGGTGGGGGGGGGGGTGTCATTTTTTAGCCAGCGAGATCGGTCGGGAGGTCTGTTATCTTCTCTCCTTCTTTTTTAAGAGAGTTGCGTCCGTTTTTTAGTCTCTAGGGTTTTCAAAAATAGGAGGATCTGATTTTAATGGGAAAAAGAAGTGCTGGGCCAGGCCAGAAGTGAACTGGGCTGCTGCTACTTGGCCCAATTATTTGAGACCTTGGCAAGCCCTCTCTCCTTTTTTATTTTAAACTTCACTTTTAGCCACTTTAAAATTCTAATGGCAATTAAATCCAAATTTTACATAATTAACCTATTCAATATAATTTACCTAATCACTAACTAGCATTCTAAACATCATGTAAAAAGGTCTAAAGTATTTTTTGGGATTTTATGTTTTAGTAATGCAATTAATATGCAACTAAATGCTAAAAATGCAATTAAAGTCTAAAAAATGTAAAAGATGAAAGATAAAATATTTTGATGATTTTAAAACACTTCTAAATAAACATGAACAATGCAAATAAATGTAAGAAAAATTTCCTAAAATTCTATAAAAGCGATTAAAATTATTATTGGACCTTTTTAGGAGTAATTTACTATGTGGGGAAAAAATTAGGTGCTCACAGCTGCCCCTCTTTGCTCGAGAACATGAAGAGTTTTCGGACAAAGATAAAGTGAGCAATTACGAGCAATTTTTCCCGCTGAATACTCCATGGAAAGAATTTTTAAAAAAAGTTTGACCGAACCATGCTTCGTAGGTTGCCTACATATCCTTGGCTACAAAGGAATCAGGTCAGTGTAGTTCTGGAAGTTTTGGTAGTTTGGACTATCGAATAGCTGTGATTTCACTGCTGTTGCTGTTGTTACTGCTTGCTGAGCTCCTTATTACACCAAAATCAAAAAATGAGAAAAACTAACTAAGCCTATTAGCTACGAGTTACAAGATTCCTATCTATGAGTCTTCTGAAGCTTGATCTTGAGTCTTGGCTGGTTCTTCACGCAGACTCTGATCTGAATCTTGATGCTTGTTAGCTGCAGGTGCTGGTTCAATCTTCTTCAGCTTTTTCGGATCAAGACGGGACATGCAAAGCTTGTGACTTCAATCATATCTTGAGCAGTCCACATCTTTTCTCCGCTTCTGCACTTTGAGTTCACTTCTTTTTCTTTTCTTCTTTTTCTTTTATTCTGTATTGAGACTTCTTCTTTTGGTTGTCTCAAACCCTGTGTCTTGAGGTATAACCTGCTCAGACACCGAAACAAACAAACGAACAAAATTTTTGTAACGACCCGACCGGTCATTTTGAGCTTTTGCACATTGCTCGCCGGTTCTCGGGCATGACTTGCCCCGTGTAGTGTATTATGACTTATGTAAATCGTTGGTTTTGATTTCAGGTTAATCATAATGAATTTGGAAGAACAGTTCTCAGTTTAAGCTTAAAATTTGAAAGGTTTGACCAATATTTGACTTGCTTGTATATGATCTCGGATCAGAATTTTTATGATTTGGTTAGCTCCGTTAGGTGATTTGGTACTTAGGAGCGTGATCGGAATGCATTTTGGAAGTCCGTGGAAGGTTTAGGCTTGAATTGGCGAAATTGAGATTTTGGCAATTTTCGTTTGGTAGGCGAGACTTTGATATAAGGGTCGGAATGGAATTCAGAGAGTGGAAGTAGCTTCGTTGTGTCATTTGGGATGTGTGTGCAAAATTTCAGGTCATTCGGATGTGGTTTCGTTGGGTTTTTGATCAAAAGCGGAATCCGGAAGATTTTGGAAAGTTTGGCTTGAATCCATGTGTTTTGGGTGATTTGATGTTGTTTGAGGTGTTTTGATGATTGGAACAAGTTTGAATAAGGTATTAGAATATGTTTGTGCTTTTGGTTGAGGTCCCGAGGGCCTCGGGGTGATTTTGGATGGTTAACGGAGAAGTTTGGATTTTGTTGCAGCTGCTGAATTTGCTGCTTCTGGTATTTTCGCACCTGCCGATTGGGAACCGCATGTGCGGCGCCGCATGTGCGGAAGAGGAGCCGCAGAAGCGGATTGTTGAGAATTTTCCAAGAACCGCAGATGCGGTGTGGGACCGCACCTGCGGAGTCGCATGTGCAGATGGCTTATCGCAGATGCGATTTTTGGGCTCTTAAGTGAGTTCCGTAGAAGCGGAGAGTTTAACCGCAAATGCGGTACCGCAGATGCGGTTGAAGTGCCGCAGATGCGGAAAGGACTGGGCAGAACATATAAGTTATTTCATTTCGCGACTTTGGGTTATTTCACCATTGTGACTTCGGCTTGGGAGCTTTTTGGACGAATTGAAAGAGGGATTTCAAGGGAACTTCATTGAGGTAAGGATTTTGGACCTAAAAACTCGTTCCTATGCTATTGTTTCATGGATTAGAGCTAGAATTTGTGGAAATTATGGGTGAAAATTGGGAAAGCTAGGGTTTAGGATTGGAGACCTATGATTGAGGTTTTGATGGGCCATTTGAGGTTGGATTTCTGAATTTTTGGTATGTATGAACTCGTGGGAGGATAAGGAATCTATTAGTGTGAAAATTATCGAATTTCGAGACGTGGGCCCAGGGGTCGGATTTTGGTAATTTCGGGATTTGTGCTAATTGTTGATTATTTTCGCTTGGGCTTCGTTCCCTTAGCCTATTTTGAATAGATTTGACACGAGTGGAGGCCGATTCGAGGGGCAAAGGCATCGCGAGCTAGAGATTTGACCGGTTCGAGGTGAGTAATGATTGTAAATAATGTTCTGAGGGTTTGAAACCCCGGATTGCACATCGTAGTGCTATATTGAGGTGAGGCACATGCTCGATGACGAGCGTGGGGTCGTGCACTATTGGGGATTGTGACTTGGTCCGTCCCGATTGATCATTTTACCGCGTATTTGACTGAAATCTATTTGCTATCATGATTATTTGGGCTGAATGCCATATTTGGGCTTCGTGCCAACTATTTGAACCCTTCGGGGATTTTTGTTGATATTTCCTCACTGTTTTGAGTTTATACTTGAACTCAGTCATGTTATTTTCCACTGTTTTCAAAACTCAGCCATGTTCACTCAGTTTTAATACTCAAATGATATTTAAATGATGTTTTGGGCTAAGAAACACTGTTTTACTGTTGCCCGAGAGGCTTATGTGATTTTGACTGAGTAAGGCCGAGGGCCTGTGTTGTGAGGATATCTTTTGGGTGGGGCTGCACGCCGCAGCGGTGATACACCAATTTTGATTTTGAGGCCGAGGGCCTGAGACTGTATGCCACGAGGTGGCTTGATATTGATTATGAGGCCGAGGGCCTGGGATTGTATGCTACGAGGTGGCTTGATATTGATATGAGGCCGAGAGCCTGTTTATGATGCCACGAGATGGCTTGATATTGAGCTGGGCCGTAAGGGGCCCCTCCAGGAGTCTGCACACCCCCAGTGAGCGCGGGTACCCATTGTGATGTGAGATATAGCCCGAGGGGGGCTGGTATTGTTTAATGTGATTGCCCGAGGGACTGGTATTTATCTGAGATATTGCCCGAGGGGCGGAGTTGTTGAGCTATAGCCCGAGGGGCGAACCTTTATGTGTTTATCTGTTCATTTACCTGTCAATTACCTGTTTAGTTGTGTAACTGTGCCCGAGGGGCGGATTCTCTATGCTTATTTGTTCTAGTTGTTTTGCATTCAATTGCTTAACTGTTGAAAAAGCCATTTTTGAAGAAGTTTTAAATTGAGCTAAGATGCTTCGAGAGATTTCACAGCTTCATTGCTTTCTTACTGGTTTTGTACCACTTCTATTAGCATGTTGATGCACTTTTCGTGATTTCTTATCACTCAGTCTTTATTTATGATTATTACTCACTGAGTTGGAAGTACTCACTTTACTCCTTGCACCTTGTGTGCAGATTCAGGTATTTTTCTGAACCCGGTAGCGGGTATTGGATGATCGGAGGCAGAGTCATCGGAGTTTAGCAAGGTAGCTCCCAGCGTTCGCAGCACTGCTTTTCTCCCTTTTTATTCTATTAGTCTGTACTTAGTACATTTTAGACTTGTCAGTTGTATCTAGACCTTAGTAGATGCTCATGACTAGTGACACCCCGGTTTGGGCTGTGTTGGGTTGTACTTCCGCACGTTATTGATATTATCCGCTACTTAATATTATTAAATTATGTCTTAGACTTCTTTGTGTTGTTTAACTATTTAAAAAGGTAAATTGGGTTTGATTGGCTGGCCTTGTCTTCACGAGAGGCGCCATCACGACCGAGTCCGGGGAATAGGGTCGTGACAAATTTTCTGCCCCAGTTTTCACTAGGAAAATTTCGTGAGTTCTTTGTAGCCAAAACTCTATGCTACTTCATTATTAAAAGCAATAAAAGTCAGAATTGGTGTACCCTTGGGAAAATAGATATTAGGGAGTGGAGACCCTATATCTAAAATAAAATCAACTAGGGATTGGAGACCCTATTGTTAGAAAACCATCAACTAGGGAGTGGTGACCCTATGTTGGCATTAGGTTATGCTGGCATCAACTAAGGAGTGGAGACCCTATGTTTGCATCAGGTTATGCTGGCATCAACTACGGAGTGGAGACCCTATGTTGGCATCAACTAGGGAGTGGTGACCCTATGTTGGCATCAACTAGGGAGTGATGACCCTATGTTGGTATCAGGTTATGCTGGCATCAACTAGGGAGTGGAGACCCTATGTTGGCATCAACTAGGGAGTGGTGACCCTATGTTGGCATCAGGTTATGCTGGCATCAACTAGGGAGCGGAAACCCTGTGTTGGCATCAACTAGGGAGTGGTAACCCTATGTTGGAAAATGAGACTAGGGAATTGCGCACCCTATGCTAAAACGAATCAAGAAGATTTGTTTTACATTCATAGGAGAAAATTCATCACACTAAGACATCTATTCTAGGAGAAAGTTCATCAGACTAGTTTATCTAATTTATTATCTTAGGAGAAAGATTCATCAGACTAGGTTTTCTTATCTTAGGAGAAAAATTAATCAGACTAAGATTTCTATCATAGGAGAAAAATCATCAGACTAGGTTTTCTATCTTAGGAGAAAAATTCATCAGACTAAGATTTTGATCCTAGGAGAAAGTTCATCAGACTAGGCATTTTTTATATATATTATTATCTTAGGAGAAAGATTCATCAGACTAAGATTTCTATCCTAGGAGAAAGTTCATCAGACTAGGTCTTGTATCTTAGGAGAAAGATTCATCAGACTAAGATTTTGATCCTATGAGAAAGTTTGTCAGACTAGGTTTTTTCTTCTTGTTTTTTGTCATCTTAGGAGAAAGATTCATTAGACTAAGATTTCTATCCTAGGAGAAAATTCATCAGACTAAGATTTCTATTTTTTTTTTGTTATTCATCAGACTAAGATTTCTATCCTAGAAGAAAGTTCATCAGACTAGGTCTTCTATCTTAGGAGAAAGATTCATCAGACTAAGATTTTGTATCCTAGGAGAAAGTTCATCAGATTAGAGCTGTTTATCTTAGCAGAAATATTCATCAGACTAAGATTTCTATCCTAGGAGAAATTCATCAGACTAGGTTTTCTTATCTTAGGAGAAAAATTCATCGGACTAAGATTTTTATTGGGAGAAAATCCATCAGACTAGGGCTTTTTATCCTAGGAGGAAAAATGTGAAGAGCAATGGCAACATTTTATGCACATCAACAAGACAAATAAAGGCAAAGATTTGAGAAACTTCCCTTTGTCGGCTCTTCTTTTCTCTTCTTTTTCATTTTTTTTCTTTTTTTTTGGAAACCACTTTCTTTGCACTACTTTGTTCCTGTTCAAACAAAAAAAATTTTGTCAGTTTTGAAAGTGGTGGTCGGTTTGTGGCCTTGAGTCTTGAGCAGCTTGACTTTTGCTCGATTAGCTTGAGTCGGTCTCAGGAGACTTTTGTTCTGCACCAACTCTGATTGTTTCACACCTAGTGCCATTTGTATTTGCGGCTCAATCAGCCTTATCCAAATTGGAGATCTTTGCTTAGGTGACCTTTTCTGATATCTTGAATGACTTCCTACTTTTGAGCAATTTGTCTGTCAGAGAGAATCACAAGTTATCTTTGCTTGCGCCAAGTAGGCTGACAAGAGTCTTTTGGGAGAGCTTTTGCATGAATCCTCAAGGCATGTTTACAGTAACAACTGAGTGTGCTGGCCAAATTTACTTTGTGCAACTGAAAAGCTGGAAGCAAATTTTGAAATCTTTTCTTGCTTGTTTTGACAAGGACGGACTCAGAGTGAAGGACACAAATGATGCAAAGAAATAATATTGATAAGAAATGTCCCTGTCGGGAAGGATAGAAGAAAGAGTTTTTCTTTTCTTTTTCTTTTTATTTTTTATTTTACGGTAACTAGCCTTAATGATCATGACATGCATTTTGGACTTAACGGCCTGATCTATCAAACTGATCCAATCTTCCCTTTTACCATTCTTATGACTTTTGAAGTCGGGCTTGTTCGTGCCAATCCTTTGCATCAGCTTCACCACTCACTTTTGACTAGTAGTTCCCCGGGGGTTTTCACTAACAAGTCTCTCTCATTTATTTCTCTCTACTTACCGTCGCCTTATAGTGCCCAGTGGGGGTTTTCACTAGTAAGACTCTCTCATTTTTCTTTTATTTTTTTTCTTTTGCTTTCTTGTGTGAGAACCATGACTATGTCCTCCATATGACAACCATTGCTCATTGCGGATTTCCCTTTGGCATTCTTAAAACTGATCAAGAGGTCTTGTTTGGAAGGCTTTTGGATATGGTTAGAGAGAAAGGAAGGCATGAAGGCTCAAAGTGACTCAAAATGAGGGGTTGTAGACTTACAACTCTTGGAATCGGCTCTTTCAAAAGTGAAATAAAATCTTTGCCCCAGTTTCAGATACTAGGGATTTTTTTTCCTCCTTTTTTTTGAATTCTTATTTGGTTGGACCGAACCGTGTAAGGCTGCCTATGTATCCTTTTTTAAAGGAATCAGGTCAAACGTAGTTCAAACATCTGACCTAACTATAATTTTTCTTTCTGTTCCTCTGTCTTTTTTTTCCTTTTCTTTTATTTCTTTTTTTTCTTTTTGTTTGCCCCAACTTCTATCTTCTGGGGACATGGACTTTCGACAGTTCTTTTCTTCTTCTTCCTCTTTTTGTTTTCACTTGAACTTTCTAAGAGCTGCCCCAGTTTGTACCTTGGGGCATAGACTTTTATTGTTAATTTTTTTCATTATATTTTGTTTGGACTTTTGACTCTAAACTTGATTCCAAAAGAGGGTGGTCAAAGAAAATAACACGGGCTCAAAAGGGGTAACAAAGGGTATAAACTGTTTGGGTAGCAGAAAAAGGGCCTCCCAGCCTCGAGAATGCCAAACATATTATCTTTTCGTGATCATAGCATTGATGAAAATGTCTATCTTCTTGGTGTGTCGTAGTCGAAAGACATTTTTCATCCATTAATGTCAAACTTTCGACCAAGCTTCAATTGATTAAACATCCTCAAGCCCGATCCTCACAATGATTTGAAGGTGAATTTTACTCGACCTTAATTCCCAAGTATTTCAACTCTTTATGAATCCTCAAAAATGTCTTGTTCTCAGTTATCCAGTTCAAGCTTAAATCAATTTTCTAAGATCTGGCCAAAAATTCCGCATGCATGTCATATCACCAAAACTAGCGGGAAAAGAACTAAGCATGGCATGACACAAAAGGACAAACTGTATTTCATTGAGTAAACAACAATACAAACAACCTAAAATCCGAGTTACAACCCTAAAATAACCTGGCTAATGAAAATAGCAACAAAACCAGACAGATAAGACTCACACAAACAGAATAGACGGATAGAAGGGTTTGACTCAATAAAACAAATATAATCTGGATCACAACCTTGAAATAACCCAGATAGTAGAAAAAATATCAAAACAAGCTACCAAGATTTCTTCCTTGTGAGGATGGAATGACTTTTCAATTGCTAAGCTTGAAATTTAGCCACAAATTTGCTCATCCAAATCACCATGGCCTTCTCCAATTTCAGTCGGCAAGTTCCCGAGAGGATTCTCATATTCCACGTCACCACGTATCATCCCCACAAAGTGTGCATCTTATGTGCAGGTGAAGGATTCTGCGTGATATTCTGGGTGCCACTGTCTTGGATCACAATCAGTTTTTCCTGGATCATCCTTTCTATTTCTCTTTTCAAATCCGACAGCTTTCAACATTGTGCCACTGGGCATTGGAATGGTATTCACACCTTTTAGTAGGGTCAAAGCTTCTTGCACGTGGGTCCACATGATTTGGAGGAATGGGTGCAATCATGTCATAATGCTTTAACTTCTCAAATAAGCTTGCATAGGACTCTCCTATTGGTGTAAAATTATCTTTCAACCTTTGTTCCCCTCTATACCCCTGGCTTGGATGTGGGTTATAGGGCACTTGAAAATTTTGTGGAGGCTGGTAGAGATTTTGTGGTGCTAGTGCTCGCCTTTTGGGGTGTCTTGGTGGCTGGACAACATACTAGGATGGAGCAACAAAGCAATGTGGGTTCTGAAGTGGATAGTAGTGCTGAGGGGAATCATCAAAAAACAGACGAGGCTGGTCATACCTCGAGTTGTTCTCCTAAGACCTCTTCTCGACCCTGATGTCATCATGATTTCCTCAACCTTCTCATTCGTGTCACTAAAATTACAAGATTCAATTTGGACAGCCTAAGTTGCAGCTTTGAGAGTTGCTTGACTTATAATTCTGCCTGTCTTAAGGCCATTCTCTACCATTTCTCCCATTTTGATTGCTTCCGAGAAGGACTTGCCAACTGCGCACATCATGTTTTGAAAGTAATCTGGCTCTTGGGCCTGAAGGAAGACAGTGATTAGCTCGTGGTCATCCATGGGTGGCTTAACTCTAGCCGCTTGCTCTCTCCATTTAATGGCATATTCCCTGAAACTTTCAATTGGTTTCTTCTTCAGGTTTGAAAGGGAATTGCGTTCTGGAGCGGTGTCGATGTTGTATGGGAACTGTTTGACAAAGTCTTGGGCCATGTCATCCCAAACATGCCAGTGAGAGGTATTTTGATCCATAAACCATTCGGAGGCTGCTCCCGTAAGGCTTTCTCCAAAATAAGCTATTAGCAATTCTTCATTTCTTCCTGCACCTCTAAGCTGATTGCAATACCTTTTCAGGTGGGCTATGGGGTCTCCATGTCCATCATACTTTTCAAATTTGGGGATCTTGAAACCAAGTGGCAAACGAACATCGGGGAGCATACATAGATCCTTGAAGGCAACTCATGAGTTTTCCTCTGCACCACCATCAGCTGTGGGATGGTGAAGACGGGCGTNCCATCTCGTGGCATCGAACAGGCCCTTGGCCTCATATCAATATCATTATTAAACCACTGCGGCGCGCAGCCCAATCCCATAATCAGTCCAAAAATCACACAACAGTATAAAAATATTCAGCTTAAACTTCATTAAAAATATTATTTAAGTTCCAAGTTTTGAGAAAAGGTGGCTGAGTTTGCAAAACAGTATTAAATACTAGCACTGAGTTTAATATTTATAATATGGTAAGAACTCATTAAAACAATCCCTGAAGGATTCAAGTAGTTGGCACAAGGCCCAATGATAACAATTTAATCCATTTTTATAAGGATATCACGAAACTACAAACAAATAGGTAGTAATTTTTTTATTAAGCGGGACGGACCAAGTCACAATCCCCGATGGTGCTCTACCCCACGCCCGTTATCCGGCGTGCAAGTCACCTCACATAGCACTATGTTGTGCAAATTCGGGGTTTCAAACCCTCAACACAACATTTACATTTATTACTAACCTCAAGCCGGCCAAAGTCCTAGCTTGCTATGCCCTTGCCTTTCGAATTCACCTCTTCGCGCGTCGAGTCTGACCAAAACCACAACGAATACGTCACAATATGCTAAGGGAATATAACCCAATCGAAAAGACTCGAAAAACATCGAAAATCACGAAGTTGGCAAAACCCGAGCCCGGGCCCACTTCCCGAAAAATTATAAATTTTACATCACCGGATTCCTTATCTCGCCGTGAGTCTATACATATAAAGAACACCAAAATCGGAGCCAAACGACCCCTCAAATTCCCATTTTTGTTCTCTTAGGTTTCAAGCCCTAAACCACCATTTTTGACCTTAAATCCTTGAGTTTTCAGTCTAATTTCATGTGTTTGCACCATAAAATTGTGTTTAGGTTTAGAAATTCTTACCTCAATGAAGTCCCTTGATTCCTCTCCTCCAACTCGCCCAAATTCTCCAAGTCCGAAGTGAAAATATGAAACCCTTTCAAAAATTCGCGAAGGGAAATAAAAACTATTCTGACCAGTTATTTTCGCATCTGCGGCTCCATGGCCGCATCTGCGGCTCCTGCTTTTGCTGTCAATGCACCGCTTCTGCGGACATATCCGCTTCTGCGGTTCAATATCCGCTCCTGCGCCTCCTGCTTCTGCGGACAAAATAACGCATCTGCGGATCCCCATAAGAGCTCAAATACCGCATCTGCGGTCCTCCTGTCGCATCTGCGACTCCGCAGATGCGGTCACCAATTCCGCACCTGCGGTCCCTGCCGCTTCTGTGTCTCTCCTCTCGCTTCTGCGGTACCGCTTCTGCGGTCCCAGTTCCGCAGAAGCGAAAATACCAGAAGCAGCACAGGTTTGCAATCTCTTAAGTTCAAAACTTCCTGTTAGCCATCCGAAATCACCCCGAGGCCCTCGGGACCTCAACCAAAAATACAAGCATGATCCAATACCTTATCAAATTTGCTCCAATCATTAAAACACCTCAAACAACACTAAAACCATCATTTCTCATCGAATTCAAGCCTAAGTTCTTCTAAAACTTCCGAAACACGCATTCGATCAGAAATTCAACCAAAACACCTCCGAATGACCTGAAATTTTGCACACACATCCAAAATCACCTAACGAAGCTACTGCAACTCTCGGAATCTCATTCCGACCCCCGGATCAAAATTTCACTTACCAACCGGAATTCGCCAAAATACTAACTTCGCCAATTCAAGCCTAATTCTACACCGAACCTCCAAAATCAATTCCGATCGCACTCCTAAGTCACAAATTATCCCCCGAAGCTAACCAAATCATCGGAATTCAAATCCGAGCCCTCTAACACAAAAGTCAACATCCGGTTGACTTTTCCAATTTAAGCCTTCTTAAAAGAGATTAAGTGTCTCATTTCTTATCAAAACCATTCCAAACCAACTCTAACACATCAAATACTGATAATGAAACTTAAGGAAGCATAACATAGGGAAAACAGGGCGGTAACTCACGTGACGACGGGTCGGGTCGTCACATTAAAAGACCCCGGTCATCTTTTTCGCAGAAATTGACTTTAGAATTTCTTACCCGAGCCCTAGCAAATTAGATTCAATCGCCTCCAAACTTCGGATTCAGCTTCATATTAGTGTTTCTAAAAAGAAGACTCATTTGATTTCTAACACAAATTTTAGATCTCGGACGAAATTTAATTTCTCCGAAGTGCGACAATGGCGCTTTCACGGCGGATCACAAAATTTCTCCACCCCAAATCCTTTACTTCCGATTAATACAAGTTTTTCGGTTCAAACAAATGCGAATAAGTGCAAATGAGTTGATTTAAAGTTTATTCTCTGCTTTTGATTCAAATTTGGTATATCTAAGGTACAAATTTGATACAATTTTTCGTACAAATTTGATACATCTACATCAACATACAAATTAGATATATGTTTCATGCAAAACTAATCATACAATATACAATTTATTTACAATGTATCTACAACTTTTATACAAATATTATTAAGAGTTTAATATACCTACAACATCATACAACTTAAATACAATTTTTATACAGTTGTATATATTTTGTATACAATTTGTTTTCTTTTCGTCTTAATTAGTTTAGAATCATTCACTTTTGAGTCTAATCCTTGTTTAAATAATGGAATAGTTTAATCTAGTTAATAGTTGATAACAAGTGGCCGTGAGAATAATACTCTACATATCACTTTATTACTTGTCGATCGGATATGCTTACGTGTGCATTTGGCCCAAAACAAGAATGTTACATGCCCAAATTGTTGCTGGAGGGATCGGTTGTTTGCAATTTTCTTATGTGATGTTGGGCGAGGGATTGATTATTTGTCGCCTTACATGATTTTAGATAATTTTTACACCTCATGAGCTAGCTTTTGGGTTGAATTAAGCACAATAATATACATTTCTTGAATAAATAAAAAAGCAAACCATTAAATAAAATAAAAAAAAAGTAAAAAGCATGGTTTGGTAAAAATCAGCATGTACACTGTAGGAGGGGGTCAGTCTATGGACTATAAGTGGAAGCAATAGCATGATGAAGTTAAGTATTGCGTGAGGGCATAGATGCTAGGGATATAGGATAAACTGTTCCTGCAGGCCATATAAATGCAACCAACTAGTTAAATTTCTGGAGAAAATTAATTTCCTATAAAATCGAAGTGCTAATTTCCTCAATTAGTGTATGTGTAATTATTTATACTCATGTGCTATGCAGACAGACATCAGAAATTCTTTTACATTATTAAGAAGGTAATTTTAAATTGGACAAGAATTAATTACTTTTACATAATTAGAAACTATGCAGTTTTATATTGAATGGCTTTCCATTTGCCTTATAGAAGTCAAGCTTCACTAATTAAGAGGTCAAGTTTGTAATTTAAGTTGTTAATTTTAAAATAAGGTAATACGAAGAAAAGCTAACTACTAATCACCAGGCCCTGTTTAAGATATGATATATGGTATTGCGCCTTTGGCAAGGGTTGTAACGTTCACTCACCAGCTCCTTCTAATTCCCTCAGTTTCATTTTATTTGTCTTTGTTTAATTGGATTAAAAGTTCAATAATATAAAAAAGACTTTTCAATCCTGTAATTTTAAATTAAATGTATGTATCAACAAATAAAAATTGTCCTCCGAGTCTTATAATCTTAAACACATCATGTTATTAATGTCACGACCCAAACCCCGCACTGGTCGTGATGGCGCCTCTCGTGAAGACGAGGCCAGCCAACTAACCCAACTCGTCTTTTCAAAAATAATTTAAACATGAATCACAGCCAAAATGTGACTTAATAAAATTGATTAGCGGAATTATAACCCCACACAGCCCTAATCGGGGTGTCACAAGTCACGAGGACCTATCAGAATGTAAATCCACTACAAGGTCTCTAAAATACAAAACTGAAATAACGAACAAAAGAGAGGAAAATGGTGCTGCGAACGCTGGCAGTCACCTCCTTAACTCATATAACTCTGCCTCTGATCAGCCAAAACCCGCTACCGGGTGAATAGATACCTGCATCTGCACACGAGGTGCAGGGAGTAAAGTGAGTACTCCAACTCAGTGAGTAATAAAGGTAAATAACAACTGAGCAGTAAGAAATCACGTAAAGCAAATCATCATGCTATATAGGAGCAGTGTAAAACCCTTTGAGAAAAATAGTGAAGCTGTGAAATCTTTAGAAATATCTTAGCTCAGTGTAAAACCTCTTTTGAAAATGACTTTTTCAACAGTATGCAAACGAATGCAATTCAACTAGTGCAGATAAGCACAGAAGTCCGCCCCTCGGGCACCACACTCAATTAACAGATAATGTCAGGCAATCCGGTAGATATCACATGAAGTAGCACAAACAACAGGCAAAGGCAAGCAAATAAGATAAAGTAAACACACAGAACAGTACTAGTGCAGGCCGCTCCACATATCGCTGCGGCGTGCAGCCCGATCCATTTATCGTTGACGGCGCTCACTTGGGGTGTGCAGACTCCGGGAGGGGCCCCTTACGGCCCAAGCGCAATAATAAGCCATCTCGTGGCATCAACTAGGCCCTCGGCCTCATATCAATATCAATATCATACCGCTGCGGCGTGCAGCCCGATCACATACTCAGTCCAAAATCACATAAGCCTCTCGGGCACAATCATATAGAAATATTCAGCCCAAACTTCATTAAAAATATTAATTAAGTTTCAAGTTTAAGAAAAGGTGGCTGAGTTTGCAAAACAGTATTAAATACTAGGACTGAGTTCAATGATATGTAAAAATGGTAAGAAACCAGTAATAACAATCCCTGAAGGATTCAATCAATTGGCACGAAGCCCAAATATAGCAATCAGCTCAATTAAAATGATAATAAGTGAATTTCAGTCAAATACGCAGTATATTCATCTACCGGGACGGACCAAGTCACAATCCCCAACGGTGCTCTACCCCACGCTCGCTACCCGGCGTGCAAGTCACCTCAATACAGCACTATGATGTGCAAATCCGGGGTTTCAAACCCTCAGAATATCATTTACAATCATTACTCACCTCGAACCGGCAAAATCTCTAGCTCGCGATGCCCTTGCCTCTCAGATCGACCTCCTCGCGCGTCGAATCTGACCAAAACCACAACGAATACGTCACAATATACCAATGGAACAATACCCAATCGAAAACGATCGAAAAATAGCAAAAATCTTAAAATTAGCAAGCCCCGGGCCCACTTCTCGAAAATCAAAAAATTTAACAACAACGGACTACTTATCTCGCCACGAGTCTATACATATAAAGATTACCAAAATCGGAGTCCAAATGACCCCTCAAATCCCAATTTGAAATATTAAAACTCAAGCCCTAGTTCTTCCCCTTTTTGCTAATTTCCATGGATTTCAGTCAATTTCACAATAAAATCGTGTTTTTAGTTCATAGGGCTTACCTCCAATCAATCCCAGTCGAAATCCTCTTCAATTCCCGTCCAAAAGCTCTCAAAGATGCTCAAAAATGGTGAAAATAGGGCTTAGTTCGCGGATGAAATATTTATTAAAACCCTTCTGTCCAGTGATAGCTTCCTCTATGCGAACGCGAGGCCCTTCTCGCGTTCGCGATGCACAAAATTGCTTCTGACAAAAATACCCTTCGCGAACGCGGTTACCCTCACTCGAACGCGAAGCTCTGGACCCCTAATCTACGCGAACGCGACTACCTTCATGCGAACGCGAAGGGCAACTGCCCTAGGACCTAATTCCTTAAGCGCGAACGCGGACCTTCTCCCGCGAACGCGAAGCACAGACCTCTTTACCCTTCGCGAACGCGTGACCCCTTATGCGAACGCGAAGGTCAAATTCCTGGCCTCCCACATTCCTTCTACGCGATCGCGACCAGCCCCTCGCGAACGCGAAGGCCAATTCTTCTGCAACAGCTGATGAACAATTTCTGCAACACTTCAACTTGGAAAATGGTCCGATTGACCACGCGAAACTCACCCGAGGTCCCCGGGACCTCAACCAAAAGCACCAACACACCCTATAACATCATTCAAACTTATTCCAATCATTAAAACACCTCAAAAAACACCAAAACTATCAAATTACATCGGATTCAAGCCTATATTTTTCTAAAACTTCCGAAACACGCATTCGATCAAAAACCCAACCAAAACACCTCCGAATGACCTGAAATTTTGCACACACATCACAAATGACATAACGAAGCTACAGAAACTCTCGGAATTCTATTCCGACCCTCGGATCAAAATCTCACCTATCAACCGGAATTCGCCAAAATACTAACTTCGCCAATTCAAGCCTAATTCTACACCGGACCTCCAAAACGAATTCTGATCACGCTCCTAAGTCACAAATCACCTAACGAAGCTAACCAAATCATAAAAACTTCGATCCGAGCTCATATACAAATAAGTCAACTCTTGGTCAAACCTTTCAAATTCAAAGCTTTCAACCGAAACCGTTCTTTCAAATTCATTCCAAATTTTCCTGAAAACCAAAACCAACGATGTACATTAGTCACAATACATAACACGGGGCAAGTCATGCCCGAGAACTGGCGATCAAAGTGCAAAAGCTCGAAACGACCGATCGGGTCGTTACATCCTCCCCCACTTAAACACACGTTCGTCCTCGAACATACCCTTCGCGAACGCGGTTACCCTCACGCGAACGCGAAGCTCTGGACCTCTAATCTACGCGAACGCGACTACCTTCATGAGAACGCGAAGGGCAACTGCCGTGGGACCTAATTCCTTATGCGTGAACACGGACCTTCTCCCGCGAACGCGAAGCACAGACCTCATTACCCTTCGTGAACGCGTGACGCCTTATGCGAACGCGAAGGTCAAATTCCTGGCCTCCCACATTCCTTCTACGCGATCGCGATCAGCCCCTCGCGAACGCGAGGCCATTCTCNAAATGAAATCCTCATCCTAATACACCCAAGCAACTTACTGCTCTATGCACTGAGCATTCTCTACCAACAACAACTTAAGACATCCCATGATTTCCTTACCCTATGAAGCATAATATAACCTTCGTCAACATCCTCGGTCTCAATTCCCACAAGACATAACTGATTCGCCCGCACGCCTCACACTGGAACCAGCATAGCACCTAACCGTGCAATCAACTACTCACAGCAGACTCCCCCACTTGGCTCGAAGCCATGGATCAAAATACCCTCAATAACTCATAACACTTTTACTCTATTGATGCCACAATAACATAGTGAGATTAAACTCAAATCATTTATAAGTTGTGAAAACACAGACCATCTCGTACTGTAACTCTTTTGCAATTCTCGCATTCATTCCCGCAACAGTTAAGCCCACTCTCTTAAGCGACCCGAAATTCCAAATGTCAACACATACTTTTCACTTGCACATGAGATCTCCTAATATACACATAAGGATCACACCATTTCAGGACACTTCGCAGGAGATAACCCACCTGCTTCGCTTCAATATAACATTTCTGTATACCTTCCACCACCATACACATTACACAGCCACTTAGTCTTCCTGAGTCTGAACTCGTACCGCAACATAAAATTTATTTCACGGAACTCTCGACTGGAAACATGAAAAGATTCTTCACGCGCCCATAACTCGGAGTTACACATCCCATCACAATGGAAATCATACACTTAATAGTTCATCTACCATCCAGGAAACCTTCCTCGTCACTTCCAAGTCACATAGATACATCTCGCAGTACTAATACACTCCTTACATAGCTACCCAGCCGTCACTTCCACTAATAGGGACAATACCGAACATATAAGTTCAAAACACTTATTCACACAATCAGCACGTCGGTGCTCAAGCCATAGGCAAAGATCCGGCCTCAAGTCCTCCAGACTGGCCCAACATCAAACTCACAAAGATCATATCTCGCCCCTTGATCGGGGAATCACAAGCCATCAAGGCACATCTGATACTGAGCGCTCATACGCGCATACAAACGCGTGAAAGGAATCTCAAGAGTTTCTTTTCAAGCTGAACCAAGGACGCACGATAAGAATTCAAGAATGTGAAATTTTCCTAAAAGTTCTGCAGCCTCTCGAGGATAAAATACAGACATCTCCGTACCGATCCGTGAGACTCTACTAAACCTGCTCATGACTCATGAGACCTAGTAACCTAGGCTCTAATACCAACTTGTCACGACCCAAACCCTGCACTGGTCGTGATGGCGCCTCTCGTGAAGACGAGGCCAACCAACTAACCCAACTCGTCTTTTCAAAAATAATTTAAACATGAATAACAGCCAAAATGTGACTTAATAAAATTAATTAACGGAATTACAATCCCACACAGCCCAAACTGGGGTGTCACAAGTCACGAGCATCAATAAGAATGTAATTACATTTACAAGTCTAGAATTACACTGAACAAGAATAATGAATAACATAGAAAGAAACGGTGCTGCGAACGCTGGCAGTCACCTCGCTAAACTACTACAGCTCTGTCTCCAAACAGCCAAGACCCGCTACCGGGTGAATAAATACCTACAACTGCACGCGAGGTGCAGGGAGTAAAGTGAGTACTCCAACTCAGTGAGTAATAAGGGTAAATAACAACTGAGCAGTAAGAAATCACGTAAAGCAGGCCATCATGCTATATAGGAGCAGTGTAAAACCCTTTGAGAAAAATAGTGAAGCTGTAAAATCTTTAGAAATATCTTTTCTCAGTTGAAAACCTCTTTTGAAAATGACTTTTTCAACAGTATGCAAACGAATGCAATTCAAATAGTGCAGATAAGCACAGAAGTCCGCCCCTCGGGCACCACACTCAATTAACAGATAATGTCAGGCAATCCGGTAGATACCACATGAAGTAGCACAAACAACAAGCAAAGGCAAGCAAATAAGATAAAGTAAACACACAGAACAGTACTAGTACCGCTGCGGCGTGCAGCCCGCTCCACATACCGCTGCGGCATGCAACCCCATCCGTTTATCGTCGACGGCGCTCACTGGGGGTGTGCAGACTCCGGGAGGGGCCCCTTACGGCCCAAGCGCAATAATAAGCCATCTCGTGGCATCAACTAGGCCCTCGGCCTCATATCAATATCAATATCATACCGTTGCGGCGTGCAGCCCGATCCCATACTCAGTCTAAAATCACATAAAACCCTCAGGCACAATCATATAGAAATATTCAGCCCCAAACTTCATTAAAAATATTAGTTAAGTTTCAAGTTTAAGAAAAGGTGGCTGAGCTTGCAAAACAGTATTAAATACTAGAACTGAGTTCAATGATACGTAAAAATGATAAGAAACCAGTAATAACAATCCCTGAAGGATTTAATCAATTGGCACGAAGCCCAAATATAGCAATCAGCTCAATTAAAATAATAATAAGTGAATTTCAGTCAAATACGCAGTATATTCATCTACCGGGACGGACCAAGTCACAATCCCCAATGGTGCTCTACCCCACGCTCGCTACCCGGCGTGCAAGTCACCTCAATATAGCACTACGATGTGCAAATCCTGGTTTTCAAACCCTCAGAATATCATTTACAATCATTACTCACCTCAAGCCGACCAAAATCCTAGCTCGCTATGCCCTTGCCTCTCAGATCGACCTCCTCGCGCGTCGAATCTGATCAAAACCACAACGAATACGTCACAATATGCCAATGGAACAATACCCAATCGAAAACGATCGAAAAATAGCAAAAATCTCGAAATTAGCAAACCCCGAGCCCGGGCCCACTTCTCGAAAATCAGAAAATTTAACATCAACGGACTCCTTATCTCGCCACGAGTCCATACATATAAAAATTACCAAAATCGGAGTCCAAATGACCCCTCAAATCCCAATTTGAAATATTAAAACTCAAGTCCTAGTTCTTCCCCTTTTTGCTAAGTTTCCATGGATTTCAAGGTCAATTTCACAATAAAATCGTGTTTTTAGTTCATAAGGCTTACCTCCAATCAATCCCAGTCGAAATCCTCTTCAATTCCCGTCCAAAAGCTCTCAAGAATGCTCAAAAATGGTGAAAATAGGGCTTAGTTCGCGGATGAAATATTTATTAAAACCCTCCTGTCCAGTGATAGCTTCCTCTATGCGAACGCGAGGCCCTTCTCGCGTTCGCGATGCACAAAATTGCTTCTGACAAAAATACCCTTCGCGAACGCGGTTACCCTCACGCGAACGCGAAGCTCTGGACCTCTAATCTACGCGAACGCGACTACCTTCATGAGAACGCGAAGGGCAACTGCCGTGGGACCTAATTCCTTATGCGCGAACGCGGACCTTCTCCCGCGAACGCAAAGCACAGACCCCATTACCCTTCGTGAACGCGTGACGCCTTATGCGAACGCGAAGGTCAAATTCCTGGCCTCCCACATTCCTTCTACGCGATCGCGATCAGCCCCTCGCGAACGCGAAGGCCAATTCTTCTGCAACAGCTGATGAACAATTTCTGCAACACTTCAACTTGGAAAATGATCCGATTGACCATCCGAAACTCACCCGAGGTCCCCGGGACCTCACATCATTCAAACTTATTCCAATCATTAAAACACCTCAAACAACACCAAAACTATCAAGTTACATCGGATTCAAGCCTATGTTCTTCTAAAACTTCCGAAACACGCATTCGATCAAAAATCCAACCAAAACACCTCCGAATGACCTGAAATTTTGCACACACATCACAAATGACATAACGAAGCTACAGCAACTCTCGGAATTCCATTCCGACCCTCGGATCAAAACATCACCTATCAACCGGAATTCGCCAAAATACTAACTTCGCCAATTCAATCCTAATTCTACACCGTACCTCCAAAACCAATTCCGATCACGCTCCTAAGTCACAAATCACCTAACGAAGCTAACCAAATCATAAAAACTCCGATCCGAGCTCATATATAAATAAGTCAACTCTTGGTCAAACCTTTCAAATTCAAAGCTTTCAGCTGAAACTGTTCTTTCAAATTCATTCCAAATTTTCCTGAAAACCAAAATCAACGATCTACATTAGTCACAATACATAACACGGGGCAAGTCATGCCCGAGAACTGACGATCAAAGTGCAAAAGCTCGAAACGACCGGTCGGGTCATTGCACACCTCTTTTTTCCCGAAAGGAGGATAGGGAGTTTTTCCAATTTAAGTGACATTAATCGAAATGGAATTATTTATTTAGTTTCAGAATCGCCACTTGGGATAATTGTTATGGTGTCCAAAGCCACCGATTTATTTTAAATCCCAATCGAGGAAAATTGACTCTATTTTTGGTCCGCAAACACAGAAGACTGGGTAAGAAATTCTGTTAACCCGGGAGAAGGTGTTAGGCATGTCACACCTCCTTTTTTACACACCTACCCCGGAGGATAATGTATAAGGGAGTTTTTCCATTTAAAGTGACATTATTCGAAATGTGATTATTTATTTATTTTTAGAGTCGCCACTTGGTATAGGATTGGCTTTTGGTGTCCCAAGTCACCGATTTAACTTAATTCCCAAATCGAGGAAAATTGTCGACTTCCCAATTGGAGTCTGCGAACCAGAAATTCTGAATAAGGAATTCTGGTGACCCGAGGGAAGGTGTTAGGCACCCCCGGATCCCGTGGTTCTAGCACGGTCGCTTAAATTATTATAAATGGCTAAAAATATGATTTTTATACATGTTCAAACCTATAGTGCAATTTTATAATTATTTACCGCTTTTAATTATTTTTATGAAAGTGAACGTTGTTTAAAAAACGTATTTTCGGATCACGTCACATGAAATGCACCCGGATCCTCGACACATTCTTATTCAACGTTTTTGGATTTGGATTTGGGTCACATGAAATGCACACCCGAGTTTAGGAAGGTAGAATTATTAAAATAACGCGCCTAAAGCAACTACGCGTTGTAAACTTTGCGAGGGCCATGGAAATTTGCTAAGTGGCACGCCTCGAGTTCTAATGATTAATTATTCAAGATCAACTAAATGAGGGCCGTGCATTTTAAGATTTTATTTGGCACAGCGCACCTCAATTCTACTTTTAAAGGAATTTATTCAACTGAAGCAAACTACGGGTATTCATGAATTATTTTTCTAGACTACTTTGAGATTATTGAGGCGAAACCATGTCGGACTAACAGTGATGGTGAAGCAAGATAATTAGCAGACTTGCTACAAAATGTCAGTCTTCTACTCTTCTTGTGAGCTATAACATACGCATGACTTGACAAGGAGATTCTTTTCATCTGCACATAACTAAGTACCAATAAAATAAAAAGAATCCGATTTCGTCTCAATTCCTTCGCTTAACAACCCAAAAGAGTTGGAATGATAATAAAACCAGAACAAGTCACGCAATAAGAACACTTGATCAATTGGATGAATGAATTAAAATAAATATTGGAAATAAAAGAAAAAGACAATGTTTAGGGTGGCAGATAATGGAGAAACTTTTGTTCTGCCTCCCTTCCTTATTTAGTACTTTACTATAGCTTCTTGACCATGATAAGGAGTCCATCAGTCTATACACAATGATAGTAGCGTTTTCTATTGCACTAGTTCAACAAATTGGTCAAACTTTAGTTGATTCTCAAAAATAACCAATTTTCCAATGAGCACTTAAGGTCACCAAAATGACAACTATGCAGAAAAACAATTCCATCAATTGAAATTATAAATGAGAACAAGGAATTAAAGAAGAGAAATGCCAAAATCGTCAGATTCGTTTGGATAACAAACCAACAAAATCATATCCAAAAGCGACAATAAACCAACCATTCTAGTCAGACCAACTGCTTTCAACAAGCATCAATTGCAATATACTGTTTAAACAACTTCAAATTCTTCATGCTAAATAATCATGCTATTCTCATTTCAATTAACAGAGGATAAGATCACACAAACGGAAATCAAAGTTCCATAACCACAGCCGATCCGAGAACAATTTTACAGGGAACGTACCTCGCTGCTCAAAGTTCAAATTACGAAAAGAAGAAAACCGAATACGCGCTGGAAATCAGTAGATTGGAGCTCAACAACAGCAGAGTCAACACGCAGCTTCCGATTCTAAAGTCGAAATCACACTCGGACACCCAGAAATCCCAATTTTCATGGCAAACAATCCAAACATCAACTTCAGATATAATTCCCAAATGTCAACATCTTGCGACTTAATAAAATCGGAACCAAACAACGACAGTAAATAAAATCTCGAATGACAACTCCGACGGAACTTTGACAAAGCTCAAAATGGTGTTTGGGCTGATTATTGAAGCTATATTTTAGCCCATTTTTTGATTGTTTTCAGCTGATTTTCATTGCACTTTGTGGTTGTATGTTAGAGGAAGAGATGGCTCTGATTTTTGCTGAAGAGGAAGGAGAAACAACTATGGAGTTTAGGGAATTAGCTCCATTTTTGTGTAGGGAGGAGGTCTGTCGGTTGAAATCAAGAGGAGAAGATGAAGATAACAGGAAAACAGCTGCGCTTATCTCTTGCTTGGGTAAAAAGATCCGTCCCCTGCTAGATTAAGAATGGGAGTGTTTTAATGAGAGGCTACTGGACCGGGTTTGCGTCATGGGTGGTTTGGGCTTGGGTCAAGAGAAGTCTTGGATCAGATTTGGGTTGGGTGAGAGTTGGCCCAATTTCACAAGACAATCCTTTTTCAATTCTTTCTTTTATTTTTCTAATTTTTTCCTTCTCTTTTAATTAAAATCCTACAAATTAAAAATCCTAAATTATCAAAAATGTAAAATTAAACTAATTAGCTAATTATAAAAATTATAAAAACCACTTAATCCTAAATTAAAAGAGAAAAAATCAATAAAAGGAAAAAGTGCAAAAATGAAGCATTTTTGTGATTTTCGATTTTTATAAAATAAATTATTACTAATTAATCCGAAAAAAATATAAAGATAAAGCCTAAATGCCATGCGTGATATTTTTGGTATTTTTCATTATTTAACTAAAACTTAAACATGCAGGAAAAATGCAAACAATTAATAAAAATCTATAAAAATTCCTAAAAATGGTAAATAATTAAAAAAAATCTATTTTCTTGGATTTTGTAGGAGTATTTCGTATATGACAAAAATCACGTGCTTACAGCTGCCCATCTTTGCTCGGAAACATGAAGAGTTTTCAGGCAAAGATAAAGTGAGCAATATGAGGGATTTTTGCCCGTTTGAAACTCCATTAGAAGCATTTTTGAAAGAGCCTGACCGAACCCTGCTTCAGAGGTTGCCTACATATCATTGGCTATAAAGGAATCAGGTCAGTGTAGTTCTAAAAGTTTCGGTAGCTGGGACTACCGGAAAGCTATGATTTCACTGTTGGTGCTGCTGTTTCTGCTTGCTGAGCTCCTTATTACACTAAAATGAAAAACAAAGCTAAGCTAGCTATGCCTATCAGCTAGGAGTTACAAGATTCCTATCTATAAATCTCTTGAAGCTTGATCTTGAGTCTTAGCTGATTTTGCTGTGGACGCCGATCTGAATCTTGATGCTCGCAAGCTGTAGGTGTTGGTTCTTTCCTCAGCATTGGATCAAAGCGGGACATGCGAAGCTTGTGACTTCGATCAAATTTTGAGCAGTCCGCGTCCTTCTCCATTTCAAACACTTTGAGTTCACTTCTTTTTTTTGTTCTTTTCTTCTTTTCCTTTATTCTGGATTGAGACTCGTTTTTTCGGTCATCTCGAATCTTGTGTCTTGAGATCGACCTGCTTAAGATACCAAAACAAACAACGAACGAATTTTTTCTGCCCCAGTTTTTACTAGGAAAATTTCGTGAGTTAGTTGTGACACATATCTAAGCAGTCAAATTAGGATTGTGTATTCTTGTGAATGAATCCAGGTGATGCTGGAATATGACCGGGTTATGCCGGAAAAGAAAGAAGGGTCCTCGGGTTTTGTCGGGACGGAAAGAAAAAAAGATCCTCGGTTTTTTGGTCGGGATTTGGAAAGAAAAGCTCCTTGGGTTTTTCCAGGGAGATCCTCGGTTTCTTGGCCGGGATTTGGAAAGAAAAGGCTCCTTGGATTATGCTAGGGAGATCATCAGTTTTCTGGCCGGGATTTGGAAAGAAAAAGCTCCTTGGGTTATGCCAGGGAGATCCTCGGTTTTTTGGCCGGGATTTGGAAAGAAAAAGGCTCCTCGGTTTTTTTTGGCCTGGAGATCCTCGGTTTTTTGGCCGGGATTTGGAAAGAAAAAGCTCCTCGATTTTTTGGCCGGGATTTGGAAAGAAAAAGCTCCTCGGTGTTTTGGCCGGGAGATCCTCAATTTTTTGGCCGGGATTTGGAAAGAAAAGGCTCCTCGGTTTTTTGGCCGGGAGATCCTCGGTTTTTTGGTGGGGATTTGGAAAGAAAAAGGCTCCTCGGTTTTTTGGCCAGGAGATCCTCGATTTTTGGCCGGAATTTGGAAAGAGAAAGCTCCTCGGTTTTTGACCGGGAGATTTAAGGAATGGGATCCTATGCTACCATGATTTATTTTTCTTTTGGGATTTTCATTTTTATTTCCTTTCTTTTATTTTTTTTATATGTTTTCCTTTTTATTTAGCAGAACGCATGAAAGAATTTGTGGGGGGGAACTTCCTTTTTGGTCGTTTTCCTGCTGCAAAGCTGTTTCAGCGCTTGTGCATTTCATTTCTTTTGAGTTGCACCTGCTTCTTGCACGGAGACCTGTTTCCAACAAAGAAAAATTTATTAGTTTGAAACGGTGGTTGGTTTTGTGGCCTTGATCATCCAAATTGCTTGATCCCGGCCCCCTTTCCGTTGAGAACCCTGCTGCTTGTTGATCTTGAGGGTGAATTGCTTTTCCAAACCGACAATATTCAACTCTCGGGATCCCATTATGACTTGCCTGTGTGGGCTCTGGCCTTTTCACTTTATTCTGCCCTTGCCTTTGATTTTCTTTCTTTTCTAATATCTTTGCTTCAAAAGCATCAACCCTATGGTCAGTCGGGATTGGCTTGACGCGCTCGCTGAGGCTGGGTATTTTCTTTGACTCTGACCAGGCGGAGCCCTGTGAAGCCGGTCCTGCCACCTTTTCTTTGTAATAGTTACGGAATCAGAGTTAAACCGAAAGGGATTCAAAGAAAAAGTATGCAAAAGGCAAGCATATGATTTTAAAGAGAAGTGTCCCTTTCGGGGGAAAAGAAGGACTTATCTGGGGTGCATGCTGGCTTCAAATGAACATGACATGCTTCTTGGACTGGACGCCCGACCCACATAAACTTTCCAACTTCCCGTGAACCCATTGATCCGCATTTCAAAACCAGGGAACCTTGCCAGGAATCTTTTAGTGATGAGATGTCTTCTCTTCGGCCGACATTGCCCTTTGCGGGTTTTCGCCAATCGACCTCTCTCATTTCTCTTCTCACCGTCGCCCGATAGTGCTCTTTGCGAGTTTTCACTAAGCCGACTCTCTCATTTTCAGTTTCTCTACTCACCATCGCCTTATGGTGCCCGAAGGTTTTCACCGATAATACTCTCTCATTTTATTTCTCTCAATTTGAATTGCATCGGATCCCAACAACGACGTCTTTCATTTCATTGCCTTTGCCAATTGATCGGAAGGACTTGGACGAGGTCTTTGGGGTAAAAAAGAATTTTGGGCGGAACTACAACTTTAGAACCATTTCGGCGTACTCATGGCCGAACCATTATATCATCTGCCCCAGTTTCAACTCTTGGGGAATTTGGGATTTTTGTTTCGGTGTGACTGAACCTCAGGGAGAGGCTGCCTACGTATCCTTTCGGAATCAAGTCAAACGTAGTTCAGACAAATAATTTTTGTTTTTGTTTTTTTTTTTGTTTTTGTTTTCTTTCTTTCTTTTCTTTTCTTTCTTTCTTTTTTCTTTTCTTTCTTTTTCTTTTCTTTTTCTTTTCTTTTTCTTTTCTGCTGGAACTTCTGGGTTCCAAAGAGGGTAGTCAAAGAAGGGTAACCGGCTAAAATGGGTTTACGAAGGGTTAATAGTGTTTGGATAGCGAGAAGAAAAGCCTTCGTCATCTCAATTGCACAAAAACCAACACCGCAGAGAGCCTAGACATAGTACCTTTTACTGCATCTGCATTCACAGATGTTTCGGGATCATTTCCTTTGATATCTTCCAAATACAATGCTCCTCTCGGCGATATTTTCCGGATGATGTATGGACCCTTCCAATCAGGAGCGAATTTTCCTTTAGCTTCCTGGTGATGAGGGAGAATGCGTCTTAACACGGGTTGTCCCACTTCAAAATTCCTGGGACGCACCTTCTTGTTGTAAGCGCGGGCCATTCTTTGTTGGTACAACTGCCCGGATGTGCCCTGAGTACAGCACACTCTTTTGCTGTAATGTATGGACCTTTCCAAACCGCGAACCAATTTTTCTTCAATTGTTCCAATTCTTTGTTTTATTTCCTCAAGGTTACCTTCTTTGCATTTCGACTCTTGATTCATTATTTCAAAATCTGACAGCGTTTTGGGATCTAGGCATGAAGTCCGTCAGCATGTCATGTTATTTAAAGCTGCATTATTAAAACTGAAGAGAAGAAATGAAGGAGAGAACTAGCAAAATCAGAAAGAATAAAGAAAAATGAACGATGAAATATTGATTTCATTTCTTGAAATTTTGAAGATAACAGGGTTCACATTCGGGAATTTAAAGACAAGAAACTACAGGAAACATCCGAGTTACACCCTGGAATAACTCGGGATGCAGAAAAAGTAGCAGGACGGGTCTACCGGGACTCCCGCCTGATCAGGAATGGCGTAGCCTTCCAGTTTTGAAGCTTGGCGCTTGGTCCCATGTATAACACCTCAGCGGTGCTAGTACCCTCTCCCGGCTGGACCATGTGGGTTTCGTAGAGCATTTTCTTCATTGTCCCACGTATTTCCTCACTTTCTTCAGCCGTGAAAACCTCATCATCTTCCTCTTTACTGTACTTAGGCTTGACAAAAGTTTCATACAAATGTACCACCTCATAATCAGCCATTTTCATTTTTTGGAAGAACACTTCTGCTTCCTCAGCACTCACAGGCTTCTTAGGCGGGAAACGCCTTCTGGTGGCATTGTTTATCTCCTCTACATTTGAATATTTCTCAACAGGGGGTTTTCTAACACCTCTCCCAAGATCTCTTTACCCTTGTACGTAACCACCGTCTGATGATAATTCCATGGTACCGCAGCAGGGTTCATCATAGGCTTCTGTGGTACGCGTCCAATAACCACTGGCTCACTCAGCTGAGGTGGTTTGAGTGTCCCCCGCACCACATAAGCTTGCTTGGGTATGTACATTTGTGTTCCTTTTTTCAAATCAGCTTTCTTTTCTGGTTCTGTCTTGGTGATTTTACTCTTCTTTTCCCCTTTCTCTTGCTTCGGGGCCACCTTTGGCTTTCTTTCAGCATCAGCGATAGCAATTATAGCTTTTAATGCTTGGATCAAATTCTCTGTCTTCACAGATCATCCCGATCACCGGCCCGTTGTTGTAGGTTGGCAGTGGATTATTGGTCACATTTGGGATATCCTCATCCCTCAGTATTATTTTTCCTTGCTCTATTAAGTTTTCCACTGCTTGTTTCAGGGTCCAACAGTCATTTGTATGATGGCCTTATGCCCCTGAATGGTATGCACACCTGACACCAGCTCTGTAGGCAGGCGATGCCGGGTTTTGTCTATTCTGAGGGACCGGCTGCAGCAAATTCATTTGAACAAGTTTCGGGAATAGACTGGAGTAAGATTCACCAATTGGGGTAAAGTTTGGTCTCCTGGGTGGTTCCCGAGGACGGAAGTTATTCTGCGGAGGTCGGGGATTATAGTGGTTCTGGTGGGGAGGTTGGTTTCTTTGAAATGGAGCTTGGTTTCTATTGGCATGTGGCCGCGGCCGAGCAAAGGGTTGAGCATTCATGACCGCATACGGTTGAGGAGCATAAGCCATGTCATGGTGAGGGTAGTAATGTTGAGGGGTTCTTTCAGAGAAGATGGGTCTAGGGGCCCGATGTCTTCTTGCCCCTGATGCTGCCATAACCGTTTCTTCTTTCTGTTTACCCTTGGCCATCCCTCCAGACCCGCCTTGAATGGCTTGGGAGGTTTCCCTAATGGCCGATTGACTCAAAATTCTTCCTGTCTTCAGACCATTATCCACCATTTCACCAATCTTAATCGCCTCTGCAAAAGGTTTGCCCATGGCTGACATCATGTTCTGAAAATAGTCCGCTTCCTGGGCCTGAAGAAATACAGTGACCATTTCCACTTCGTCCATTGGTGGTTTCACCCTCGACGCTTGCTCACGCTACTTAATAGCATATTCCCTAAAACTTTCTGAGGGCTTCTTTTCAAATTCGCCAAGGAGTTCCTGTCTGGCGCAAATGTTGTATTGAAACTACCTTACAAAATCTCTAGCAAGATCGTCCCAAATGTGCCATCGTGAGACATCTTGGTCCATATACCATTCTGAGGCAATGCCTACTAAGCTTTCTCCGAAGTATGCCATCAACAACTCTTCTTTTCCGCCAGCCCCACACAACTGATTGCAATACTTTTAAGGTGAGCAATGAGATCACCATGCCCGTCGTATTTCTCAAACTTCGGGGTTTTGAATCCCATAGGCAGATGCACGTGAGGGAACATGCACAGATCAGTATATGATACACTCTTCTGCCCACTCAAACCTTGCATGTTCTTCAAGCTCTGCTCAAGGCTCCTCATTCTCTTTGTCATCTCATCTTGTTCAGGAGCTTTGGGAGTTTTATCTTGCCCTGGTGTGAGCTCAAATGGCGGTGGCTGAGGGTAAGTGTATGTGGGATATTGAGGAGGATCTGCTTGAAAGATGGGATTTTGGAAAGTGAAGACCGAGGGATCAAAGGCGGGCCTTTGCAGTGAAGGCTGTGTTGTAGCAGAGCATGGTAGAGCAGTGAAGATGTTAGGAGCCGCTCCTGCTGGGAACACCTGGGGGCGGACCTCAGAAGGTGTTCCGACGAAGTGAGCGGTCATGGTAGGTTGTCCCAATTGAGTATTTGGATGACTGATGGGGGATGTTCGAGGTACCCCCTGTTCTCGGGAACAATTCAGGAAAGCCAGGGATGGCGTTTGGAGGCTCTCTTCCATTGGTCCATTCGTCCCACATCTCCATGAGTCGGAGACGTAGTATTCAGTTCTCTTCAGCTGTGACAGACTCAGATGCCGGGATCCCCGAGATGGGGCGTCCTCAGAGATGGGAACTGCGGGCAAAGTCATTTCTGTAGACATTTCCACACTTCCTTTCGATATGGTAAAGTATTGATGCGATGCCAGCTTACCACAACCAACCACCGTTTCTAAAAGCTAGGCTCAAATTGACAGCAACACACGGTTAGTTTGAGACAAGTAACAGATAGGTAATCGCACATTGGGGTGTGATGCACCTATACAGTTAACTGGGTGTCTACATGTTTGCAACGGTTGCATGCGTCATCCCGGCTTTTCTTTTTCTATTTTCTCTTCTTTTGATTTCTACTTTTTGTTTTTCTTGCTTTTCTTTCCCTTTCTATTTTTCTCTCATTTTTCTTTTACCTCTGTTTTTCATTTTCTGCTTTTCCCTTTTCTTTGGCCATGGTTTTTCTCTCGATTCCTTATTTTCTNTTAGAAAGAAAAGAAAGATGGACGATGAAATATTGATTTCATTTCTTGGAATTGGAAAGATAACAGGGCTTACATTCAGAAATTTAAAAAACATGGAACTAAAAGACACCCGAGCTACACACTGAAATAACTCGAGATGTAGAAAAGGTGGCAGGGCTAGTCTACCGGGACTCCCGCCTAATCGGGAATGGCGTAGCCTTCCAGTTTTTGAGTTTAGCATTTGGCCCCACATAGAGCATTTCAGCGGTGCTAGTCCTTTCTCCTAGCTGAACCATGTTGGTTTCATAAAGCATTTCTCTCATAGCTCCACATATGTCTTCGATTTCCTCAACTGTGAACAACTCGTCATCCTTTTCTTTGCCATACTTGGTCTTGACAAAAGTATCGTAGAGATATGGCAATGGCTGTGGCAGAACCCATCCTTCTTTCTTTCTTTCTTCAGCCCATTTCTCATCATCTGGGGTAGGGTGGAAGCCTACTCCGAAGAGCTTTTCTGTTGCGGGTAGAGTTACTGGCTCAGATATTCCTTGTAAGGCTTTTCCCAACCCTTTTCCTGGCCTGAAACCATGTCTAATCATTTCTTTGGCCACCATGATTGAAGCGTTAGACAGGAAAGGTTGAGGACACGGATTTCCTTCCTCGTGCTGATCTGCTACCACAATCTCAAAGGCTTGGTAAACAATATGCTCACTTCTTTCCCTTGCCTCCAAACATGGGATAGATGGATCACGATAGATAGATTGCTCGTCTTCTCCGTGGACCACGATTTCCTGACCTTCATACTTGAATTTTACCATTTGGTGGAGAGTGGAGGGCACAGCTCCTGCAGCATGGATCCAAGGCCTCCCTAGAAGGAAGTTGTAAGATGTATCCATGTCCAACACCTGGAAGGTCACCTCGAAGTCTACCGGTCCTATGGTCAATATCATGTCGATTTCACCGATGGTATCCCTCTTAATACCATCAAAAGCCCTTACACAAACATTATTCGGGCGAATCTTTTCTGTCCCGATCTCCATCCTCTGCAATGTGGAGAGTGGGCCAGATGTCAACCCCCCGATCCTCCATCCACCATGACTCGTTTGACATAGTAACCCTCACACTTGACGGTCAGATGCAAGGCTTTGTTGTGGGCTGTGCCTTCAGGAGGCAAGTCATTCTTACTAAAAGAGAGTTGGTTGATGGCGAAGAACCTTTCTGCCATCCTTTCGAGCTGCTCGACTGAAGTTTCAATTGGCACGTATGCCTCATTCAAAGTTTTCATCAAGATCTTCTGATGTTCGGAGGATTTTGTCACCAATGAGAGCAGGGACACCTGTTCAGGGTACTTTCTTAATTGATCCACTGTCTCATAATCAGGCATCTTCATTTTCTGGAAGAAGGCTTCTGCTTCTTCAGCACTCACTGGCCTCTTGGACAGAAAACACTTTCGAGCGGCATTGTTCACTTCCTGCACATTCGAATATTTCTCAACAGAGTTCTTCCCTGGAAGTTCCCCCGAAATTTCTTTGCCCTTGTATGTGACCACTGTTTGCTGGTAGTTCTATGGCACCGCAGAGGGGTCTGTCATTGGCTTCTGTGGTACGCGTCCAATAACCACTGGCTCACTCAGCCGAGGCGGTTTAATTGTCCCCCGTACCACATAGGCTCCTTTCGATACATATATTGGTGTTTCCCCTTTTACCTCAGCTTTCCTCGGAATAGTGACAACCAATGGTTTTTCTTGGCGTCCTCGCGGAACATAGAGAATCCCATTCTTAGGAGAGTCCATTTCTACTTTTGTCTCAGGTTTCTTTTCAGGTTCAGTTTTGACAGTTTTATTCTTCTTCTCCCCTTTTCCTTGTTTTGGGAGTAACTTGGGTTTCTTTTCTGCATCGGCAATAGCAACTATGGCTTTCAAAGCCGGATCAAACTCCCTGTCTTCACAAATCATACCGATTACCGGCCCATTGTTGTGAGCGGGCAACGGGTTATTAGTCACATTCGGGGCTTCTTCATCCGTCAACACTATTTTCCCTTGTTCAATCAAATCTTCCACAGCCTTCTTCAATGTCTAGCAGTTATCAGTACTATGCCCTTCGGCTCCTGAATGGTAAGCACAATGGACCCCTCGTTGATAAGCTGAAGATTCTGGGTTCTGCCTGTTTTGGGGAATAGGCTGCAGCAAATTCATTTGGACGAGTTTCGGGAACCCAGAATCCGATTTTCTTCAGCTGTAAGAGATTCAGAGGCCGGGACCCCTGAGATGGGGCTGTCTTCAGAGATGGGGACTGCGGGCAAAGTCATTTCTGTAGACATTTCCACACTTCCTTTCGATCTGGTAAAGTATTGATGCGATGCCAGCTTACCACAACCAACCACCGTTTCTAAAAGCTAGGCTGAAAATCAGCAACACACGGTTAGTTTGAGACAAGTAACAGATAGGTAATCGCACATTGGGGTGCGATGCACCTATACAGTTAAACGGTTGTCTACATGTTTGCACTGGTTGCATGCGTCATCCCGACTTTTCTTTTCTAGTTTCTCTTCTTTTGATTTCCACTCTTTGTTTTGCTTGCTTTTCTTTCTCTTTTTATTTTTCTCTCATTTTTCTTTTCCCTCTGTTTTTCATTTTCTGCTTTTCCCTTTTCTTTGGCCATGGTTTTTCTCTCGATTCCTTATTTTCTCTTTTTGCGTTTCTTTTCCTCTCTTGTTTTTCTTTTATTTCCTCCCTTCGTATTTCTTCTTTTTTTTTCCTTAGGGTTACGGTCGAATCCTATGGAGATTGCCTACGTATCATGACCCCGCATGAATCAGACCAAGCGTAGTTCTTGCAAATAGGGTAAATAAGCTAACTCTTTTTTTTCTTTGGAATTTTGAAAGAAATGCTTTTAGAAGAAAAAGGGAAATATTAACTTTTTTTTTTGAATTTTGATTTTGGTTTTTCTTTTGATTTTTGAAAGAAAGACTTCTAAAAATTTCTTTTCTTTGTATTAGAACTTTGAGAATTTTTAGAAGTAAAAGAAATATTTTTGTTTGAATTTTCATTTATTTTCTCTTTTTCTATCACAAAAGAAAAATATATGTTTTTCTGATTTTGAAAGTTGCCACTTAATTTTCGGAAAAGGGACTTTTACGAAAATGTTTTGGATTTTTGGGCAAAAATATTTTCGGACTCAATTTTCAAAATTTGTATTTTTTTTATTTATGAAAGAAAGACATCTAAGGAGTATTTTAATGATTTATTTTGACCTAAAAGAAAAGTGGCTATTTTTCAAAAATTTTATTTAAGCAAACAAAGACTCGGTTTTGCAGATACGGCCTTTCAGCACTTCTGGGAGGAAGATTTTAAGGTTGTGCCCGCTAACCATTGAAAATGACCCAAGGTGGCTGTTCTTGCAAAAACGGCCTTCCGGCGCCCTTTTCTGGACATTCGGCTTGTTTTAAAACAAGAATGGCATCACCCGACTTATTTTGACAAAAATTAAAATTTTAACATTTTTTGGCTATTTTTGCAAAAGGGTGGTTGGACCCGATGAAGGTTGCCTACGTATCCCACGCCCTGTGGGAATCAAACCAGCGTAGTTCGGTCAGACTTGCCAAAATCAAAAATGTATTTTTGAACAACAATTTTCTTCCTATTTTTTCAAATATTTTTCTCTTTTTTTTTTCATTTTTTCAAAAATCCGGCAGCATTCCGATACTATTTGGGCATTGGGGTTTTTCAAAACACATGGTTACCCTCGCTTAGTCCTAACACTACTTATTTTCTCAATTTTCACTCATTTAGACAAGCTGGTCAACAGGCAAAGCCGAGCAAATAAATGCGCAAGTAGCACGTAAGATGCATCAGGATGGTCAATTCATTTCAGGTCACCTGTCCTAGACGGACCCAACCCCTGTGTTGAGTCCCCTAAGTCAAATGCGCATGATGCAAACAAGCGTCCTACTAGGGATCCGACATGAGTTTTTGTTCATCTAGGTTTAAACCCTAGGTTTATTGGTCTAGACCTGGCTTACCCGAGCGGACAACTCGAGCCGAGGGGGAGGCAGCGTACCGGAGATACAGAAGCTCCGCCGGCTTAGCAACTTATCCAAACCTCGTTCTAAATTGGGAAAGACTCTAAACAGAAGAGAAGCTACAGGAAGTACACCCTTCTCAATGATGTAGAATGATGTAGAAGACTCAGAGAGAGGAAGGGATTCGCGACAGTTTATATATACAATTTTAACAAATATCAAAGCGGTAAAACATTTAGCACATATAGCATGGAACATGTAGAAAAATCAGATAAAGCCAAATACAACAATTATACTAAGCTCGAATTCTTGAACCCTGAATCGAAATTCTGGGTTCGTTTTCCCCAGCAGAGTCGCCAGAGCTGTCACACCTCCTTTTTTACACACCTACCCCGGAGGATAATGTATAAGGGAGTTTTTCCATTTAAAGTGACATTATTCGAAATGGGATTATTTATTTATTTTTAGAGTCGCCACTTGGTATAGGATTGGCTTTTGGTGTCCCAAGTCACCGATTTAACTTAATTCCCAAATCGAGGAAAATTGTCGACTTCCCAATTGGAGTCTGCGAACCAGAAATTCTGAATAAGGAATTCTGGTGACCCGAGGGAAGGTGTTAGGCACCCCCGGATCCCGTGGTTCTAGCACGATCGCTTAAATTATTATAAATGGCTAAAAATCTGATTTTTATACATGTTCAAACCTATAGTGCAATTTTATAATTATTTACCGCTTTTAATTATTTTTATGAAAGTGAACGTTGTTTAAAAAACGTGTTTTCGAATCACGTCACATGAAATGCACCCGGATCCTCGACACATTCTTATTCAACGTTTTTGGATTTGGATTTGGGTCACATGAAATGCACACCCGAGTTTAGGAAGGTAGAATTATTAAAATAACGCGCCTAAAGCAACTACGCGTTGTTGACTTTGCGAGGGCCATGGAAATTTGCTAAATGGCACGCCTCGAGTTCTAATGATTAATTATTCAAGATCAACTAAATGAGGGCCGTGCGTTTTAAGATTTTATTTGGCACAGCGCACCTCAATTCTACTTTTAAAGGAATTTATTCAACTGAAGCAAACTACGGGTATTCATGAATTATTTTTCTAGACTACTTTGAGATTATTGAGGCGAAACCATGTCGGACTAACAGTGATGGTGAAGCAAGATAATTAGCAGACTTGCTACAAAATGTCAGTCTTCTACTCTTCTTGTGAGCTATAACATACGCATGACTTGACAAGGAGATTCTTTTCATCTGCACATAACTAAGTACCAATAAAATAAAAAGAATCCGATTTCGTCTCAATTCCTTCGCTTAACAACCCAAAAGAGTTGGAATGATAATAAAACCAGAACAAGTCACGCAATAAGAACACTTGATCAATTGGATGAATGAATTAAAATAAATATTGGAAATAAAAGAAAAAGACAATGTTTAGGGTGGCAGATAATGGAGAAACTTTTGTTCTGCCTCCCTTCCTTATTTAGTACTTTACTATAGCTTCTTGACCATGATAAGGAGTCCATCAGTCTATACACAATGATAGTAGCGTTTTCTATTGCACTAGTTCAACAAATTGGTCAAACTTTAGTTGATTCTCAAAAATAACCAATTTTCCAATGAGCACTTAAGGTCACCAAAATGACAACTATGCAGAAAAACAATTCCATCAATTGAAATTATATATGAGAACAAGGAATTAAAGAAGAGAAATGCCAAAATCGTCAGATTCGTTTGGATAACAAACCAACAAAATCATATCCAAAAGCGACAATAAACCAACCATTCTAGTCAGACCAACTGCTTTCAACAAGCATCAATTGCAATATACTGTTTAAACAACTTCAAATTCTTCATGCTAAATAATCATGCTATTCTCATTTCAATTAACAGAGGATAAGATCACACAAACGGAAATCAAAGTTCCATAACCACAGCCGATCCGAGAACAATTTTACAGGGAACGTACCTCGCTGCTCAAAGTTCAAATTACGAAAAGAAGAAAACCGAATACGCGCTGGAAATCAGTAGATTGGAGCTCAACAACAGCAGAGTCAACACGCAGCTTCCGATTCTAAAGTCGAAATCACACTCGGACACCCAGAAATTCCAATTTTCATGGCAAACAATCCAAACATCAACTTCAGATATAATTCCCAAATGTCACGAGCTTGCGACTTATTAAAATCGGAACCAAACAACGACAGTAAATAAAATCTCGAATGACAACTCCGACGGAACTTTGACAAAGCTCAAAATGGTGTTTGGGCTGATTATTGAAGCTATATTTTAGCCCATTTTTTGATTGTTTTCAGCTGATTTTCATTGCACTTTGTGGTTGTATGTTAGAGGAAGAGATGGCTCTGATTTTTGCTGAAGAGGAAGGAGAAACAACTATGGAGTTTAGGGAATTAGCTCCATTTTTGTGTAGGGAGGAGGTCTGTCGGTTGAAATCAAGAGGAGAAGATGAAGATAACAAGGAAACAGCTGCGCTTATCTCTTGCTTGGGTAAAAAGATCCGTCCCCTGCTAGATTAAGAATGGGAGTGTTTTAATGAGAGGCTACTGGACCGGGTTTGCGTCATGGGTGGTTTGGGCTTGGGTCAAGAGAAGTCTTGGATCAGCTTTGGGTTGGGTGAGAGTTGGCCCAATTTCACAAGACAATCCTTTTTCAATTCTTTCTTTTATTTTTCTAATTTTTCCTTCTCTTTTAATTAAAATCCTACAAATTAAAAATCCTAAATTATCAAAAATGTAAAATTAAACTAATTAGCTAATTATAAAAATTATAAAAACCACTTAATCCTAAATTAAAAGAGAAAAAATCAATAAAAGGAAAAAGTGTAAAAATGAAGCATTTTTGTGATTTTCGATTTTTATAAAATAAATTATTACTAATTAATCCGAAAAAAATATAAAGATAAAGCCTAAATGCCATGCGTGATATTTTTGGTATTTTCATGATTTAACTAAAACTTAAACATGCAGGAAAAATGCAAACTATTAATAAAAATCTATAAAAATTCCTAAAAATGGTAAATAATTAAAGAAAAATCTATTTTCTTGGATTTTGTAGGAGTATTTCGTATAGGGCAAAAATCACGTGCTTACAAGGCATTCCCAGGTTCCGTGGTTTTGGCACGGTAGCTCAACTATTAATAATTGGCCTAATTATCTGATTAATACATGTTTAAAAATCTATTGTGCATTTTTAATTTTTATAACCACTTTGTTATTTTGGTACACATTACAAACCGCGTCACATGAAATGCACCTGCGATTTACAACATGTTTATTTTTATTTTTGTTCGAAGTTATGGTCGGGTCACATGAAATTCACACCCGAGCTGGGGTTTATGCATCATGACTATGCCACGAGAATCGTACCCATAGTCACGATGGTTCATTATTAATCGCGCCTAAAGCAAATTACGATATTTACAAATTTGGATATTTTCGAAGTTGGAGATTGCATGCGAGGACATCAAGAAGTATGGATAAGGTTTATGAGATGAGTGTAGATCCATTTACTCCACGTAGTGTTATCATACAAAGATTCACAGCAAATATTTTGGTATGAGAAATCAACAAAGCAATTGAATCAGTTTGATTGATCTTAAGCTTAAACCTTGAACTCAAATTCAATGTGTCTCATTGCTACGGTGTTTAATGCCAAAATCAATAGTGCGCTACTTTCATTTAAATAAGGGTGGACTACAAGATTTGTTCAATTCAATTGCGTAAGTTTACCATATTTAGCATGAACTCAAGTATAAACCATCAATTTGCAAATAAACAAAAACCAACCAAATGCCATATCAATCGGTAAGACTTAAAATGCCTACTTGTTCAACTAAACACACGACTAGTACTAGAGATTAGCATAGAAAGTTCTCAAACAAATTCAGCCATTAAACATGCTATATCTATGGAATTAGGCAGCAAAACAACTTGAATCTCATTCATGATTCCAATTTAAAATAGCAGAGTCATTTGGACATACCTAAACCGCGACAAACAAATTTTAAAGGCCGAATAAAGGCTGAGAATAACTACGGTGAGTTCAGCTACCAATTGAGATGAAAACAACCACAAACAGTAGAGATCCCAGCTGAATACACCTCAGCATCCCAGAAATGCCAAAGAAAACGCTTTTGAATCCACAGAACCAACTACGCTTTTTTCCCTTTTTTGCTTGTTTGGGAATGCAAAAGTCAATCTAAACTCTATTGTTTTTCCTTGGTTTTCAGAGCTTTGTTTTTTTTTTTTCCGAATTTCAGATCTGTTTCTTCAGCTACTTCATAAGTGTGCTCGTGAAAAGTGTTTTCCGATGGGAATCGAGGGAGGGAGGTCGTGAGAGAGAAGATGAGACATGGCGGCTTGTTTTGAGTGTGTGTGTGGAGGGGGGGTGTCGTTTTTTAGCCAGAGAGATCGGGAGGGAGGTTTGTTATCTTCCCTCCTTGTTTTTTGAGAGAGCTGCGTCCGTTTTTTAGTCTCTAGGATTTTCAAAAATAGGAGGATATGATTTTAATGGGAAAAGAAGTGCTGGCCAGACCAGAACTGAACTGGGCTGCTGCTACTTGGCCCAATTATTTGAGACCTTGGCAAGCCCTCTCTCCTTTTTTCTTTTAAACTTCACTTTTAGCCACTTTAATGTTCTAATGCTAATTAAATCCAATTTTTACATAATTAACCTATTCAATTTAATTTACCTAATCACTAACTAGCATTGTAAACATCATGTAAAAATTGTATAAAGTAGTTCTTTGGGATTTTATGTTTTAGTAATGCAATTAATATGCAACTAAATGCTAAAAATGCAATTAAAGTCTAAAAAATATAAAAGATGAAAGATAAAATATTTTGATGATTTTAAAACACTTCTAAATAAACATGAACAATGCAAATAAATGTAAGAAAAATTTCCTAAAATTCTATAAAAGCGATTAAAATTATTATTTGATTTTTTTAGGAGTAATTTCCTATGTGTGGCAAAAATTAGGTGCTCACAGATTGGCTATATTTTTAAACCTCTAATAGCAATACAAAATTCTATGGTGATAGAGAGTGGTAAACGCATTACAAGCCTGATAGTTATAGCTATACCAATACAATTGCACTAACAGGTAGTTCTATATCATCTGTATGAAGAAACCAAAACTATCATTTTCGTGGTAGGCTAGAGCACATACAAGAGCTGCCACAGAGAAATACAATGATATACTAATATAATAGTTGGGCAGCCGACCAAAAGAGTTATACGCTTCATAAATCAAATACCAAAAGTAGGAAGAGGAGTGAATGAACAAGTCTGTCACTACAAGTTTATTTTCTGGTTGTACTAATATAAGAAAACGTAAAAATTGCACGGGACGCCCTATTTGGTCGCCCCATTTAACCTATACCCATTTTTTTTAAAACTTTTAACTTGTACCCACTTCTTAAATAACTTCAGCTCCCTTTCTCCTCCTTCTTCTCCTCCTTCTTCTCCTCCTGCAAGTCCAGTGTTCTTGGTTATGTTCTTGATCTAGTTCATGTTCTTTCTTAACTAAATGTTGATGTCATTTATAAAAATTTTGCAACTGGTCTTTCATGAACGTTCAAATAAGCTTTCTATACGTTTTTTACGAATTTCGTTCATTTAAATCTGTCCAATGAATCGCCTATCAAATTATGTCAATTGATGTTTGATAAAAGAATGAAAAGAACTTTCCTAATTACTTGAGAAAAAAAATCTATTGCGCATGTGAAATTACTGAATTCGGTAACCCAAAGAGGAGAATTTTATCCAAGCTTACAATAACTTCAGCTCTCCCAGTTACAACACAAAAATTTCAGAGAGCTGAAGTTTCCCAGTTACAACACAAAAACTTCAGCTCTAGAGCTGAAGTTTCCCAGTTACAACACAAAAACTTCAGCTCTAAAGCTGAAGTTTTGTCTTTAATAGCTGCTTTCTACGATAGGTTACTTTCTGTAGTTGCTGCAACTGTGCATATGGTAATTTATTGGCATTAATTTTCTTCCCTCCAGCTTCTGACTACTGCGTGTTATCCTTTGAAGTAAGCTAATTAAAGTCAGATAGTATCTATATTCATCTTCTTGTAGTAGTTTTATGAATATTTTCATATTTTGTTGGCAAACGAGAAATTTTGTTGGCAAACGAGAAATACCTAAAATTGCAAGGTGCACATAGTTTGATAACTTCAGCTCTAGAGTTGAAGTTTGTCAGTTACAAAACAAAAACTTCAGTTCTAGAGTTGAACTTCAGGCCCGGCTACTAAAATGCTGAAGTTTTACGTGATTGTCTTTGCTACTTCAGCCCCGTATGCTGAAGTTATGCGAAAAAGCGGGTACGCTTGCAATTTTTTTTGCAAAGCGGGTACAGGTTAAAACGTAACACAAAAAGTGGGTATAGATGCAAATGCCCCTAAGAAAACACAATTGTTGCTATAGAGGTTGCTAAAATACCAAACAAATATCTTAACAGCAATTGGTGTTGTTTTCCTAGGAAGCTACACACGAGTTTGAAAAGATTTGAGTCACGTTTTAGTCATTTGACAAACTCTTCACTGATTTACAATATCACTAAACAGTTATTATCAATGATCTTTTAACAGTCGAAACATTAACAATCAAATACTTCTCGACATGTAGGATATGGGAAGAATATAAGTCCATTGCCATAACACTGATAATAACTTGTCAAAATCCTTATGAACCTTGCATTAGTAAAACCAAACAATCTAGCGGAGGAACAATTAGAGCAAAATGATCAAATCAATCAAACTGAGCATATGCTTATTTCGTACAGATGCATCAGATTTATGAAAATCAGAAAAGCTCGCATCAATTAACAAAATACTAAAACCAGTATATATGTCAACTAGTGGAATTCATATCTCGACTAGTAATGGATTCAATGAAAACATCAATATGCGTCGACGACATTTAGAAAATTTTTGAAAATTCACAAGAATAACAGTAGCCTTAGAAAACATACAGAGGAACCAATTCAAAAAATAATAGAGGAATAGAGGAGGAATAAACTCAATCAATCACACGTCAATTTAACAGCAATCAGACATCACAAACGACTTAGCATATGCAAAAAAACTATACTTACAAATCTCATAACACAATAGTTGGATATAAAAAATAACAAATTTGTACCTGGTAAGTAGAATTTTTTACCGATAAAGACTAGAAAGTGAAGGAGAAGAATAATTTCTACAACAATCTTGAACCTACACGAAAAGAAAAGTTGGAGACGGATAAAAGGGAGGATACTGACAATAAATATTGAGCATAATCGAGCAACACCAATCCAAACTCAATGGTAACTCGCAATTGATGGGTAAGAAGAGAAGCAAGAAGAGGAGTTATCTGGGGAAGAAGCTGGTCGGAGACCTGATATGTCGATTTTGTTAATCATGTCGTTCGATGAAGGGTGGGGAAGGCGCGGTTCCGTATCCCGTCCGATAAAGGCTGGGGAGGTGCGATATTAGGTTTTCCTATTATTTTGAAATTGGAGGGAATAGTTCAGTTTTGTCCACTAAAAATTGGAGGGAAAGATTTTTTTATTTTGGGTACGGAGGGAAAGTAAAAATAATAAAAAATAATTTAAATTAGTAACTTTTAGTGGTAATTTATTTTTATTATCGGTAAAAAGATATCTTTTACTAGCTAATGGTCATGTACCGCTAATATTTCAGCTTAAAGAATCTATTAGCGGCAATTACATTATTGCCGCTAAATAATTACCGCCAACGGCCTTTTTTGTAGTAGTGAATAATATTCATCACGGTGTGAGCGAAATATCCTTAAGAACAGTGTCTTTGACACGCCTTAAGCTAAACCTTTTATTCTCCATAATCCTCCAATTTTTTCCAACCAAATATATATCTTATGAAATGATAACTGATTTCACTCAACCATTAGTCAACGAGAGAGTGATAAGATCATGTGGATCCAATCAACCCCCATGTCACACGTTGCCTTTTCTACTCTTTAAATTTAAAGCTCATATTGGACAAAATTATAATTAAATTATTTTTCTAATATTTAAGATTTTAAAAACAACTAAAATTTTAATTATTAAATCTATGTAAGAAGCCCTTATTTTTAGGACTTCAAAAATCAAAGTAAAGATTTTTCACTTATATAAAGTTTTACCTCATTTAAATTGTATCTTCTGTAGGGGTGTACATAGGTCGGGTTGGTTCGGATTTTGCAATTATCAAACCAAACCAATTGTATCGGGTTTTTAAATCTATAGATCAAACCAAACCAACAAAAGTTGGGTTTTTCAATATCGGGTTTTCTCGGGTTTCTCGGGTTTTTCGGGTTTTTCGTTCCGATAAACTTGTGCTCCAAACTATATATAGCTGCCATCATAAAATTTTAATAAATTCCTGCAGCTATCTTGGAGTACAAAAAAGAACAGGAGGATCATGCAAATATAAAAGTCTAAAATTATACACCAAAGAAGGATCATGACAATAACACCTTGTGAGGTCAGGATCAATCTTATACGGGGCATTTTCTTGAATGAGCATGTTGTAACATGTTGCTTGAGTACAACAGATCTACTTGAATGACAACCATGGTGAACACAAGCAGCTGCTCCTGTTGTTACGAATTCTACCCCAACCATCACCATATTTCTCAAGATTTAATATATCTGTCGCATATAAGCAGTGGAGTTCACCTCCATCCCTTTGATAGTTAACCTCAAGATAATCATCATCAGGCATGGCCTGATCCAAGCATGGAATGGTAATAAATGGACTTAGTTCATCTGGGCAAGAAGTTTCATTGCCTTTCAACGAAATATGTTTGCTCTCTTCAATCAAAGAATAGGGAACACAGTAGCAAACAATGAATGGCAATAGGTGTTAAGGAAACATGACTCCTTACACAATGCAGATGTCTTTTTTCCAGTAAACATACTGTGTTCTAATAAAAATTACTCCTTACTCCTTGATATGCCCACATACTGTGTTCTAATAAAACATTAACAAGCCAATGAACTATTCCTGAAGGCTACAACTCCATACATTTCCATATCAGTTCTGCTAAGTCAAGAGAAAGATTGAATTAGATTTAAACAATATATGGCCATTAGGAAGTAGGCAGAATGAGAAAATTATCACCAAAAATATAAATTGCATATCATATTGCACTCTACATAAGAATTATCACCAACTTTTTAAGAGTAGACATTACACCCAAGAGTCCTAAAAGATAAACAAAAAGAGAATATATTAAACTCTAAAAAGTTGGGCATCTTAGTAGATATTACAACCACAGGAGCATGTTTCCAAAATACTTGTAAAGGCATAATGACCTCGCTTCCAAAAATAGTCATGAAGCAAATTGTAGTTAATCATCCCTTTAATCAATCCTCAAAGGTGAGTCTACATATTCTGGAAAAAAAGAAAGAAACAATTAACATATTTAAATATTAATTAACGTAAAAAATAACTATACTCATTAACAATTGAATATAAATTATTACCTTCTTCAATTTGCTCAATTTTCTGGACTTCCTCTAACATGTCTTCAAACTTATATTCCTTGGAAGGTGATCGTATCCATTGTTGAGTACAAATAAGTGCTTCCACTGTTTTTGGTGATAAAGAACTCCTATAAGAATCCAAAATTCGACCACCTGTACTAAAAGCAGACTCCGATGCAACAGTAGAAATTGGAATAGAAAGAACATCCCTTGCAATCTTTGAAACAATTGGATATTTACTAGATGAAACTTTCCACCATGCCAAGATATTAAAATCCTTGATCTTCACCACATCATCCATCAAATATATCTCAAGATCAGATTTTTTTTAAATATTTCCCTCATCTTCCAAAAGTTTCTCCCACTTTGATTGCAACAAATCACCAACTTCACTCATACTAGTATCGCCTCCAATATTGTCACTAGAAGCCTCAAAAAAAGAATCATTGTAGTTATTATACAAGCGAGTTAAAATGCTTACCACATCTTCGGACTTCAATCTTCCCAACAAAGAACCAAATGTATCAGTAAGAATGAAGTTCACATACTTCATCTTGTATCTAGGATCCAACACAACAGCAACAAGCAATAACATATTCATATCCTCAAACTTACCCCAATATTTCTCAAGTTTACTTTTCATTCTTCCTGCCATATCATTCAAAGTACGATCATCGCTTTTGGTATGCTTTATAATAGCATTTCGAAGATTGAAAAATTCATGGAAGAAAGAGTTGGAAGTAGCATATAAACTGCCTGAAAATTTTAAAGTTGTCTGATAGAAAATGTTAAGAAACTTTATAAAAGCTTTCACATTCTTCCAGTCATCTGCAGAAGGATTTCCTCTTAAAGCACTTATTTCTCGACAATACTTTTGATACTTATGGTCGTCCACATACATTTTTGTAAAAGCAAGCTTGCCACATCTTAGTTAATTGGGGAAAAGCAAGGTATATGTATGCAGCTAAAAGAAAACATGTAAAATGAGAGCAAAAGAGCTTTACCGATGAAAGCTTTACCGATGATTTCAATTGTTTGAGCAAAGGAAGAGCGTAGGTTTTTTGCCTTTGGAGAAGAGGCAAGATGATTTCAATTGTTTGTGTGTTTCACAACACCTATAGGACAATCTATCTGCTTTAAGATTAGGTTTTGGTTTGGGCTCAATTATTCTTTTATGGGCCAAACAAAAACAAACATTTACATGGGCTATAATACCAATTTAAAATATTATGCTATATAAAGAAATTATAATAAAAATTAAGAAATATTTATAACTTAGATTCTAATAAATATTTTTATCTATCTAATATATAAAATATGTATACATGTAATGTCGGGTTGGTTTGGTTTCGGTTTGACTTTTTTTAGTTAATACCAAACCAACCCTATTGTGGTCGGGTTTTATTTTCCAATACCAAACCAAGTCAAACCAAACCACTAATCGGGTTTTTTTTCGGGTTTGACTCGGGTTTTCGGGTTGGTGCGGGTTAGTCGGTTTGTATTTGTACACCCCTAATCTTCTGTAAAGGCGTGAACATTGAGTATTTCGCCTTTTATTTAGGACATTGAAACTCTTAAAAATTTAGCTATATGAAATATTTTATTTTTTAGTAAGTTTCCTACAGTATACCAATTCCACATAGATAAGAAAACTTTAGTATATGGATTCTCTCCAAAGATCGATTATATTGTATTTCTAAGAATAGGATCAAGTTTGTAATTAATATTTGTATCGTCCATAACATGAATC
>NW_017671040.1:299262-374856 GCF_001879085.1 Nicotiana attenuata
CTAAGTATTTCTTTTTTTTTTGGAGAAAATATTAGAGCCACTATTTTCCGTTTTCTCAAGAAAGTTTGAGTTCAACTGGTCTAAGTTTTTTCTGGTATCTGAGACTGTTCATTTATTTGCACAAGTACTATGGTGCTATTTTCAGTCTTTTAGTATTTGTGGTTTTATTCATGTCATGCTATGAACTATTGTGTCAGAATTTTTTGATCTACTACGTTTTGTTATTTATATACATATTTATTATGATGGTGGTGTTCAGGTCAATTAGCACGTATATGGACTATTTCATCAAGTACCTACTACTTCCCCATCATCACAAGTATAATTATGTTCACTAAAATTTAGACATATAGAAAGAAATTGTTGTCATATATACACTTAACACATACATATAAACGCTTGAGGGCCGATAGTTGAGAATCCTCATTCTTGGATGGTTGCATCATCAAGTTAAACTAGTGACTGAGGGGAACCGTAAGCTAGAATGATAATAAGGTGGCGACATGGAAGTCAAAAGAAAGAAAAAACTATATGAAGATAAAATTTGAATTGTTACGTTGATTAGGATTAAGAGGAAATGTAATTTGAAGGAATATCTTTCAACATTAGTCTTAAATCTAAGAAAGCATAACTTTCTGGTGAACAACCTTTGTTTTGGAGTCATCATATTTTTTTGTTTTCCTTTCATTTTTGTCCTTCTAATAATAAATAAAATATTATTACAGCATTAGCATCTGACTTCAACTATAGCTTTTAGTCTTCATCTTCCTAATGCTAAGTGAATTCCACTTCCCCTAGCCGTTCCAACTGTCTTGGACTCAGAGCCCGTTTGGCCAAGCTGCCAAAATCTGTTTATTTTTGAAAATTACTTTTTTTCCAGAAAGAAGTACTTTTTTCAAAAGTACTTTTGAAAAAAAACAAAAAGTTGCTTGGCCAATTCATTTAAGAAGTACTTTTTGCAACATTTGCTAAACAAATTGTGTTTGGCCAGTTTTCTAAAAAGTACTTTTGAGTGTCAAATACCAAAAAGAATAGTACCAAGGTCTTATAATTCTTTAAAGAGAAAAATTAAATCAAATATTTATCGTAAGAGACTTTTATTATTTTTTATTTAATTTAATTAAAATATAAAACATAAAATAAACAAACATATTACAGATTTAAATTAATTTTACATATATAGTTATACTAAAGCATATATTATTATCTAGTATAATTACTTATTGTTACATGATGATTTGAATCATCAAAATACATCATTCAGTTGAATTAGAAGTCAATTCCACAAATTACTATATATTGATAATCTACCATGAAATAATAAGTAAAGTCACTCATACATGATAATATTTCTCAACAATTTCCTTTCTACGTCTATTACACAACGCCTCCATATTAGTAGAAGACTTGCTTTGCATTTCTAAAGGAATATCAGAAGGCCCATCTCCTTCCTCAATCTCTGCAGTAATGTCTTCATTTGAATGAATGAGTTGTCAGATTTTGTGAAATTTCTCGGGTTCCGAGGCGCAGGCCCGGATGTGATTTTTGGCCGGATTTGGGATTTGACCTAGGATTCGATCTTTATCATTTGGAATTGTTTCCTTGGGCTTTATTTGATGTATTTGAGTTGCTCTTGGCTAGTTTTGAGCCGTTCGGAGGTCGCTACGCGCGTGATGTAATTTTCGGAGCATCGCTTGGCTTGCTCGGTATTGGAATTTGGCTTGTTCGAGGTAAGTAACTCTTCTAAACTTAGTGCTAAGGCTATGAAACCCCGAGTTACGTGATATATGGTTGATGTTGAGGTGACGCACATGCTGGCATGCACCGTGTGAATTGTGCCTCCATTGTTTTCATGGCACTGTTTAGTGGCCCTATTTTGTTGATATTTGTATTTTCACCATGTGATTAAGTAACTGAGCTGTCAATCATGCTAGATATCATGTTGAGGATTTATGCTGATATTGTTAGGACCCATAGTGGTCGTTTCTTACTATCATCTCACTGACTTCATTGATATTTCGTACTCAGTCATATTCATGCATTCATATCATATCTCAGTCTTAGTTGTTGTTTATTGATACATCATATCATTGTTGTCGGGCTAGTTTCATGACATTGTGATCCCGTGAGTGAGACTGGAGAGATTGATGACTGAGTGAGGCCTTGAGCCTGATTATGAGTGACAGTTATGGGATCGGGCTGCACGCCGCAACATGTTATATTGATTTATGCTTGGATCTGTCTTATGATATCGCTTGGGCTGTAGGAGGCCTTTCGGAGTCTGTAAACACCCCCAGTGAGCGTGGTTGATTATATCGTGGGATGGATCTTCCTTGGACATGGATCTTGTCCGAAGCATTTATATACCTGGAGATGGATCTTCTCCATGGGGCCAGATTGGCCTTCCTCGGTACTGAGTGACTGATGATCAATGATGTATATATTCCGGGATGGATCTTTCCTGGGCCGTATGGGCCATATACAGTACCAAGTAGTTGGTTGTTGATGAGTGGAAAATGTGAGACAGTGAGATTGAGTACTTTGAGAGTGTGAGTACATGATTCATCTCTGAGATACATGGCATTGGCATGCACACATGACATACAGGCATAGAGATACATTTTCCTCATGCTGTACGGCATCACGTCATTCATGACTTTTTACACACATTGATATGTGGGCGTAGAGAGCTATTTCACACTTGCTATCTGGAAAGAAAAATGAAACATCTTATTTATTGTGAAAAAGGACTTTTGAAAAAATTTACGGTATTCAAACTATCTCATATTTACGACGATTTTGGTAAAGGATTTGAGTTTTCACTGATATTCTTGAAAAGCGGAACTATTTTCAGAAAAATAGTGAAAAAGCCGAGCATCTTATCTCAGAGCTATTTCCTTATTTATATGATTTACGTTGTTATGAATTATTGTTGGCTATTGGTGTTGGACCGACCATGTTCTAGCTCGTCACTACTTTCAACCTAAGGTTTGGTTTGTTATTATTGAGTACATGGGGTCGGTTGTACTCATACTACACTTCTGTACCTTGCGTGCAGATCTTGGCTGCCGTTGTTGCTGTGTTGGATGGGAGCTGGATTTGAAGATGTATCTGCATCCCTGTTGTAGCTGCCTCTTGTTCAAGGTAGCCTTAGATTTATAAAGCTCTGTTTATGTACTTTTCAAACAAGTGATGTATTTATTTCATATCGGCTTTGTAAACTCTATTCTTAGAAGCTCATGATTTGTACTACCACTCCTTGAGGAATGTATAAAAATTCAGTTAACTTCTCTATTTAATTGTTTGATTGACTTTATTGGAATTGGATAGTTATTAGTTGGCTTACCTAGCGGGTTGGGTTAGGTGCCATCACGACTAGTGGATTTGGTGTCATGACAGATTGGTATCAGAGTTCTAGGTTCATAGGTTCTACAAGTCATGAGCAAGTGTCTAGTAGAGTCTTGCGAATCAGTATGATGGCGTCCATTCCTATCTTCGAGAGGCTACAAGACATTTAGGAGATACTACCCATCTTTCCTTCCTTATCGTACGACATTGATTCAGCTTGAAACGTAACTCTTTGAATTCCTTCCACGCATTCGTATGCACACATGAGCGCTCGACATCAGCTGTGCATCGACGGATTGTGATTCCATGGATGAGGTGCGAGATGTGATTTCTGTGTGCTGATGATGGGCCAGTTTGGAGGACTTAAGGCTGGGTTTTGACATTAGCTCGAGCTTCGGTTGTGTGAGCATGTGCTTTTGGATTCATATGTTCGGTGGTGCCCTATTAGTGGGACTCATGATTGGATGACTATGTGGTGAGTATGATGTGACTGCGAGATGTGTTCAGATTGTTCGAAAGTGACAAGAAGAGTTTACTTGAGATATAGGAAGGACTATTGGGTGTTTGGTTTCTGTCTTGATGCGACACATAGTCTCGAGTTATGAGTGTATTAGAAGATCTTTCATGTTGATTCAATTGTGGAACGAATTAGATTCTCGTGTCTTATTGTTGAGATCAAACTCAAGAAGATTAAGTGATTGCGTAGTAGTTGTAACTGTGGAAGGGTATAGAGAGATGTCGGTTTCAGGCGAAGCAGGTGGATTATAACCTGCAAGGTAATCTACGAATGTATAATTTTGTGATGTTGTGTGGAGGATTTCTTTTCTACCAGTGGGTTATAATTGTGTGATTTGAGGTATATATATGGGTTGTGTTACACGAGCTTATGAAAGGATTTAGTTGAATTTCAGTGCGGGATTCTAGCAGCAACATGGTATGGATATTGTAAGTTATGAGATGCTTTATTCCATGGCTTTGAGCCAAGTGGGGGAGTCTGCTATCGACGGGTTGATTGCATGGTTATGTGTTGTATTGGTTTCAGTTTGAGGTATACTAGTGAACCAGTTATGACGTGCAGAGGTTGAGTTCGAGAACGACTCAAGTAAGGAAATTTCTAGATACGGGTTGTATTCCACTCAATGGGTATATGAGAAACATGGAATGAATCGAGTTTGTTATCCGTGACTGATGTAGTGTGCTGGGAGTAGGGGTTTACTCGATTGCTTAGAGGTGTGAATTACTTCTTAGGGTGTGGGTGTGCAAATGGAGCATAGGTCGTTCTGTCCATTTGGTCGGTTTGATTGAGATTTGAGTAGAGTGGATGACTCTCGAGAATGGTTCTAATGAATTCAAGATTGACATGTGGCAATTGAGAATTTTCAAGATTGGTATGTGGTTAGTAACTGAGATTTTCATTTGATGTTGTCGAGACTTGTGGCATTTTTATATCCGCGTGGATTCTACATATTAGTATCAGGAAGGTGATGGAAACAATTTTAGGTTACATAAGGTCTCTTTAGAGTGGGTGTTTCAGTTGTGGTGCTTAAGAGGGAAGTCAGCGGCTTATAGGCCTTAGGGCGTTGTGGTTTTATTTTGGGGTCTCTGGTGTGGTGAAACTTTGGGTTAAGGAATGTCGCATTCTAGCAGGGAGAAATATCAATTTGAAGGTCATCCGGAAGGAACTCGGAGGACAGGACAGCTTGGTGGTAGGTTGGATCAGCACGGGAATGGATATGATCGGTTCCTTGGGTGCTTATGATGTGGTAAGGCTCTACAGATGTTTTGGTGGCAATGTTCTTGGGTTGGCAAAGTTCGTGCTTAGCTGAGTAAGAGGAATCAAGTTATAATAGCTTGGTTATGTGCAAATGGGTTTCAAAGACTTCTCGATGGTCTTTACTACGGTTTGAGCCGGATATTTTCTACTGGCGTGAGGAGAATGTGGTGTATTGTGATTTTCTCCTTGATGAAATCAAATGGAAGGTCCTTGGCTAATTGGGTATGTAGTTGCTTGTGACTCGGAGTGGATTAAGAAGTTTTTGTATTTTTCATATGATGACATGGTATATGCGGTGTGTTGTGTGGGATCGAAATTGGCATGTGCAAGGTCACAATTCTGTTTTGCAGGAAAGATCATAAAAATTCTTAAGCAACATGGAGGGTTTCAGATGACTAGGTAAATGATATTACCATTNATTACTTCTTAGGGTGTGGGTGTGCAAATGGAGCATAGGTCGTTCTGTCCATTTGGTCGGTTTGATTGAGATTTGAGTAGAGTGGATGACTCTCGAGAATGGTTCTAATGAATTCAAGATTGACATGTGGCAATTGAGAATTTTCAAGATTGGTATGTGGTTAGTAACTGAGATTTTCATTTGATGTTGTCGAGACTTGTGGCATTTTTATATCCGCGTGGATTCTACATATTAGTATCAGGAAGGTGATGGAAACAATTTTAGGTTACATAAGGTCTCTTTAGAGTGGGTGTTTCAGTTGTGGTGCTTAAGAGGGAAGTCAACGGCTTATAGGCCTTAGGGCGTTGTGGTTTTATTTTGGGGTCTCTGGTGTGGTGAAACTTTGGGTTAAGGAATGTCGTGTTCTAGCAGGGAGAAATATCAATTTGAAGGTCATCCGGAAGGAACTCGGAGGACAGGATAGCTTGGTGGTAGGTTGGATCAGCACGGTAATGGATATGATCGGTTTCTTGGGTTGGCAAAGTTCGTGCTTAGCTGAGTAAGAGGAATCAAGTTATAATAGCTTGGTTATGTGCAAATGGGTTTCAAAGACTTCTCGATGGTCTTTACTACGGTTTGAGCCGGATATTTTCTACTGGCGTGAGGAGAATGTGGTGTATTGTGATTTTCTCCTTGATGAAATCAAATGGAAGGTCCTTGGCTAATTGGGTATGTAGTTGCTTGTGACTCGGAGTGGATTAAGAAGTTTTTGTATTTTTCATATGATGACATGGTATATGCGGTGTGTTGTGTGGGATCGAAATTGGCATGTGCAAGGTCACAATTCAGTTTTGCAGGAAAGATCATAAAAATTCTTAAGCAACATGGAGGGTTTCAGATGACTAAGGTAAATGATATTACCATTTGGTATGGCTTGATGAGAGCATACATTTCAGAAGGGGCAATTTGTTTTGGTTTATGGATACTTCATTGGTATTGCGGCACTCTCCTGGTTGATCGACTACCGATATTCAAATTTTGCTAAGTGGCACAAGAGAATTATAGGAGTATTCCTCGTGGGATGATCATGTATGAGAGATGTGTTAGACATTCGAGTGGTGGAGTTGGGATTGAATATGGTGATTCGTGTGTTCTATGGATTTGGAGACTAGCAGATTGTTTCATGGTTGTGGATTGTGAAGTGGTGGCCGAAGCTGGCTAGATGATAATATGTGTTATCATACAGTCATTATGGACTTTCGGAGGGTTATTAGTATATTTGTGGACGATCAGAGTTGATTTGGGGGTCCATTGGCAGGCCCAATTGGGATAGCTATTTTTCACCGAGCCGGATTGGTTGGCTCCTTACTGCTATTATTGAGGGATGTGCCATTCGGTTATTGTTGAGCTTATTCGCAATCCAAAATGATCTGTGAGTTACTTTTCTATGCCATGAGGAGTTGTGATTTGTTAGTAATTGGGTATTAGCGTGATTGAGGGCATATTGGTTATGTTATTTTGGGTTTTGTATGGCATTGTGTCATCTGATTCTCTATGGTTATGGTAATGCACCTTGGGTACTTGATGTCGAATTGCACGTGGTTATTGATTTTGATCAGGGTGGCTTGAGGAATATAATATGGACCAGTGTTTGGATGGGGTCACGCATTCCAGCAGAGTTATGTTGAGATATGATCCTTTGTGTTAGATTCGCGTGTCTTTGTTCTACTAGGTATGATGGGTTCGTAGGATTTCGGTTGTGGTGGTACTTGATGAATTGTGGGATTGTTCCCTCGTTTGAGTCATTTTCCATGATTCAGCATGTCTGAAATGTTGCTTATTAGTGCACGGATTGCACGGGTTGTGGCTTCAGATCGTATTGATGTGGCATGTCTGTAGAGTAGATGTTATTTGATAAGGCAAGGTCGTTGGATCTAGGATGGGTGTTGCCGGATTTGATTGTGGTATATTTGGAAGGATAATATTGGAAGTTGGCTTAGAGATTGGCATAGTCTTGTCGAAGGAGATGGAGTACCATGACTTGTTGATCTGATGAACGGTTATGAGTTTCTGCGTGTTTCTTTCGTCATCGGTAGTGTGCAAAGGTTTTAGAACGAGGCTTTGTTTGATAGAGGTTATTAGTGGTATTGGGTTGATTTGAGCAGCTACTGTGATTAGAAATTATTGCTGCGAGCATTTGAGTCATGTGGTATTTGAGTGTTGAGTATTTGAGTTATTGTTACGGCTTGGTACAGCTGGTTCAGACTTATACATAGTGTTGTTGCGAGATTCTGATCTTATAGAAAATTCGGATGTTGGAAATTGGATTCTAAGGCTTATGGGCTAAGTTCAATTAATAAATTTAAGTTATGTTGTGTTATCAGACCTATATGGGATAGGGTGACGTGGGATCACCCTCGGGTATGTGCATGGTAAGGTTACGCGATGATTTAATGGCTTTTGGAACAACTCTTGGCACGTTCGAGGACGAACGTATGTTTTAGTGGGGGAGGATGTAACGACCCGACCGGTCATTTTGAGCAATTGCACTTTGCTCGGTAGTTTACGGGCGTGAGTAGCTCCGTATGATGTATTTTGACTTGTGTGAATCGTCGGTTTTGGTTTTCAGGTTATTCGAGACTGATTTGGAAGAATGATTCTCAACTAAGAAGCTTTAAATTTGAAAGAGTTGACCAAGTTTGACTTTTTAGTATTTGAGCTCGAATTGGATTTTTGATTGTTCCGTTAGCTACGTTTGGTGATTTTGGACATAGGAGCGCGTTCGGATTGTGATTTGGAGGTCCATAGTAGAATTTGGCTTGAAATGGCGAAAGTTGGAATTTTGGAAAGTTTGACCGGGAGTGGAATTTTTGATTTCAGGGTCGGATTCTGATTCCAGAAGTTGGAGCAGGTCCGTAATGTCAATGTGACTTGTGTGCAAAATTTGAGGTCAATCGGACGTGATTAGATAGGTCACAACATCGGTTGTGGAAGTTTGAAGTTTCAAAGTTCATTGAATTTGAGTTGAGGTGTGATTCGTTGTTTCGATGTTGTTATGTGTGTTCTGAGGCCTCGAGTAGGTTCGTGTTATGCTGTGGGACTTGTTGGTATACTTGGTCGGGGTCCCGAGGGGCTCGGGTATGTTTCAGATGAGGTTCGGATCGTTTCAAATTATTTTTGTTAAGGCTGGGCAGGTCTGTTCTGGTGTGGTCGCACTTGCGGACCACTGGGTGCAGGTGCGATGAGCGCATGTGCGAAGCTGAAGGCACAAAAGCGGAATTGGTATCCCAGCATGTGGCCGCAGAAGCGGTTATTTCTTCGCATTGGCGAGGGGCGCAGATGCGATGTGTTGAGCGCAGAAGCGATTAGCAGCATGTTTGGACACGCACCCGCATGTGCGCAGATGCGGGCATTTTACCGCAAGTGCAAAGGCAGGCCTCCAGTTCTTCTCCACAGAAGCGTGATTTTGGTCGCAAAAGCGACGCCGCACAAGCAGCAAATGTGTCATAGATGCGAAAGTGCTGGGCAGAATGATAAATACAAGCGTATGCGATTCTGGCTTCATTTTAATATTTCCAAGCTCGGATTGAGGCGATTTTTGGAGCAAATGTCACCATATGAATTGTGGTAAGTGTTCTCTACTCAGTTTTGATTACGTTTCATGAATCCATCTTCAATTTTAGCAATTGGTTGATGAATTTCAAGAGGATAACTGAGAGTTTTGGCCTAAAGTTTCATAATATGAATTTTTGAGTTTTGAACACCGATTTGGAGTCGGATTTGAGTGAAACTAGTATGGTTGGACTCGTAAATGAATGGGTTATCGGATTTTGTGAGTTTTGTCGGGTTCCGAGTCGCAGGCCCGGATGTGATTTTTGGTCGGATTTGGGATTTGATTTAGGATTCGATCTTTATCATTTGGAATTGTTTTCTTGGGCTTTATTTGATGTATTTGAGTTGCTCTTGGCTAGTTTTGAGCCGTTCGGAGGTTGCTACGAGCGTTATGAAATTTTCGGTGCATCGCTTGGCTTGCTCGGCATTGGAATTTGGCTTGTTCGAGGTAAGTAACTCTTCTAAACTTAGTGCTGAGGGTATGAAGCCCCGAATTACGTGCTATGTGATTGATGTTGAGGTGACGCACATGCTAGGTGACGGGCGTGTGGGCATGCACCTTGTGAATTGTGACTTCGTTGTTTTCATGGCACTATTTAGTGGCCCTATTTTGTTGATATCTGTGTTTTCACCATGTGATTAAGTCACGGAGCTATCAATCATGCCAGATATCATGTTTAGGATTTATGCTGATATTGTTAGGACCCATAGTGTTCGTTTCTTACTATCATCTCACTCCCTTCATTGATATTTCATACTCAGTCATATTCATGCATTCATATCATATCTCAGTCTCAGTTGTTGGTTATTGATACATCATATCATTTTTGTCGGGCTAGTTTCATGACATTGTGAGCCCGTGAGTGAGACTGGAGAGATTGATGACTGAGTGAGTCCGAGAGCCTGATTATGAGTGACAATTATGGGATCGGGTTGCACGCCGCAACATGTTATACTGATTTATGCCTGGACCTGGCTTATGATAGTGCTTGGGCTGTAGGAGCTCCTCCGGAGTCTGTACACCCCCCTAGTGAGCGCAGTTGATTATATTGAGGGATGGATCTTCCCTGGACATGGATCTTGTCCGAAGCATTTGTATACCTGGAGATGGATCTTCTCCATGGGGCCGGATTGGCCTTCCTTGGTACTGAGTGACTGTCACGACCCAACTTTCCCTCAGTTTGGGTATCGTGATGGCACCTAGTTTTAGGGACTAGGTACGCCTAACTTGTACTAAATAACAACAATTATAAATAAAATTTAACAGTCTCAAAATAGAATAAACTCTACAAAATTTCCAATTTCCCAAAAACTGGTGGTATAAGTCAAAAGCTCTATAGAGTTTGCTACAACTTCTAAATACAAATGTTTGGAAATAAGTAGAAACAGTGCGAATACAAAATAGGAAGGTGACTCCGAGGCCTGCGAACGCAGCAGCGTGTTTACCTTGAGTCTCCTCAGCAACGTTCCGCACTGCTACTAGCGATCAAAATACCTGGATTTGTACAAAAATATACCGAAGTGTAGAATGAGCATAACTCAGCGGTGCCCAGTAAGTATCAAGACTAACCTCAGTGGAGTAGTGACGAGGAACAGTCAAGACACCCACTGGTCAAATAAACTGAACAAGTATAAGTATAGGAACAACAGAATATGGTATCTACATAAAGACTACGCAATACGATTAACGATACAGTAATTTCAATAAGAAAGGAAACAACAAGTATCGGCAAAATATCATAAAAATGACAAAGAAGAGTTAATGGAACACAACCTAAATCCGGAACCACATATACAATAAGGACAAGTAATAACTCAGCAATTATAACCGCTTTTACATCAGGTTTTAGTCAAACAAACTCCACGAGGTACCGAACCTCGGATGAATCATAAGTAACGGGCCTCAATACCTGAACCCTAACACTCGGCATCCTGTGCCCTCATAACACCTCATAGCCACACTGACGACTCACGTGCCAGTAGAGCCATTTTCACCTAGAAGACAATTAACAAGGGTGTGCATCTACACTCGACAATATCAAGGAAAACTCTTATACGATAGGGGTGCTTATCTACGTGTATGCTTGTGCAAGTGTCCTATCATAGTCCATACCAGCAAATAAGCATATGGAAAAGAACGGACAACACATAGAATGTTTTCTCACAACTTCCACGAGATAAAGCTCACACAGGTAAGTGTACCACTACACAGATGTCAACATCAAGAATGCCGCCAGGCCATCACAAATCATCACAATAAATCTCTGACATAGCCCACCTTGTCTCGCCACATATGCAATAGTAAAGTAAATGCCCGCCTTGTCTCGCCACGCGTGCATAATAATGTTCCCACCTTGTCTAGCCACATGCGCAACCTCCCCCCCATATATATATATATATCCCGCCTTGTCATGCCGCATGCGCAAATATCAATAGTAACAATAGCACGACAGAAACCTCGTGCAACCCCATAACAACAACCGCACGACAAAAACCTCGTGCACCACCACAACAAGTACAACAACAACAATGACAATAATACAAAGTACATCAAGTAAATCAACTCGAGAACTTTAGATCACAAAGAAATGGTAGAACCAGTTCACAAGGAATAACCACAGTAAAGAATGCTAGGCATAAAGAGAACAACTCAACAGAGAAAAACTAATATGTAGCAACGATCCCACAATATACAATTCAACAATAAGGAAGCTAACACGAGTCAAATAGTTCCAAATAAAGATAAGTCAACTAAGATATAGGATATCTAAACTTCTTTTAAGGTTGAGAAATTACGAGGATATTCAACAATTCAATTAAGGATAAGCAACAGAAAGATAATCATAACCTTAATTAAGACTAAACAATTATAGGATGAGATGATGATAATTTCAAATAAAGATAAGCAGTTATGAAAAGATAGCATGAAAATAGAAGAGGTAAAATCTTCAGTTAAATCAAACAAGAGTCATATAGGCAATAAGAGTGAATCCTAAAGCAATGAATTCTAATTGAAGCATGTAGAGGTGAAACTAGTAAATAGGAACTCAGTCATATCAAGAACAACTTCATACACGGTGAATATAAGGACCTAAGAACCCTAACTTTCCACAAATAAGTCCAAGTACGCACTCGTCACCTCGCGTATACGGACTACAATCAACATAGAAGAATCAAATCCTAAGGGGAAATCCCCCACACAAGGTTAGGCAAGATACTTACCTCAAAGAAGACAAACCGACACTCAAAAACAAATTTCTCGGGTGAAATGACCTCCGGACGGCTAAAATCTAACCAAAATAACTTCAAATCCCAAATAAAACTCATAAGAAATAATTCCCGATCATAAAGCCTCAATCTTTATCAAAAATCTAAAAATCGACCCAAAAGTCGACCCCCTAGGACCGCACCTCGGAACCCAACGAATTTCACAAAACCCGAACACCCATTTCGATATGAGTTCAACCATACTAAAATTATAAATTTTCGATATCATTTCGTCCCTCAAATCGTGATTTTTCATTTTGAAAACTTTCTTCAAAAACCACCATTTTCCTCAACTCAAAACACAAATTCAATAATAAAAACAAAGATATAATTATGGAATAGTTAAATCTAGGTGAAGAACACTTACCCAATCGATTTGCTTAAAAAACCTAAAAAGAAGCTCCCAAAGACGAAGTCCAAAACTCAAAATATGGAGAAAATGGCCAAACCCTCGACTTAAATATTTCTGCCAGAACTTCCGCATCTGCGGGCAAGCAACCGCATATGCGGAATCGCATTTGCGAGAAAGAGTCCGCATCTGCAAACTCAGCTAACTAGGCCTAGGACCGCATCTGCTGATTTACACCCGCACCAGCGGCACTGCAGAAGCCGCAGAAGTGAGATTCTTCGCATGTGCGATCGCTAGACCGCAAAAGCGGCCTTTGCACCTGCGTGTGAGCCTCCACAGAAGCGAGCAAGCTCCCAGGACTTCATGACCGCAGAAGCAGACTGGCTCACGCCGAAGCAGAGCCGCACCTGCGTTCTGAAGTGTCGCAGGTGCGAAAACACCAGAACCAGACCTGTTCAAAAGTATGAAAAATATCCGAAACTCGTCCAAAACACGCCCGGAGCCCCCGGGACCCCGTACAAGCATACCAACAAGTTCCATGTGCTAACACGGACTTGCTCAAGGTCTCAAATCACATCAAACAATGCCAAAAATTCAAATCGCTCCATGAATTAGACTTATGAACTTCCAAATCTTCCAACTTCTAAAACTCGTGCCGAACCCTATAAAATCAACCCGGAATGACGCCAAATATTGTAGACAAGTCCCAAATGACTTAATAGAGCTGTTCCAACTCTCGAAATTGCATTCTGACCCCAATATCATAAAATTCAACTCTTGGTCAAACTTGTCCATTTTTCAAACTTCAATTTTTTCAACTTTGGCCGAAATGCTCCAAATTACCGTACGGACTTCCAAATCCAAATTCGGATGCATGCCTAAGTCCAATATCACCATAAGAAGGTTTTGAGATCATCCAAAACTCATTACGGGCCGTTTACTCAAAATTCAAATTTTGGTCAAATTCTCACCGCTTACGCTTCCAAACTAGAATCCTTCTCCTAAATCCGACTTCGAATCATCCGGTAACTCAATTCTACCATACATGCAAGTTCATACACATAATATGAAGCTATTCAAGACCATATGCCGCCGAACAAAACTTAAATTCTCAAAACGACCGGTCGGGTCGTTACAATGACTGATGATTAGTGATGTATATATTCTGGGATGGATCATCCCTGGGCCATTTGGGCAATATACAGTACCCAGTGGTCTGTGGCTGAAGAGTGGAAAGTGTGAGACAGTTAGATTGAGTACTCTGAGAGTGTGAGTACATGATTCATCTCTGAGATACATGACATACAGGCATAGAGATGCATTTTCCTCATGTTGTACGACATCACGTTATTCATGACTTTTTACACACATTGATAAATGGCATAGAGAGGTATTTCAAACTTTCTATCTAGAAAGAAAAATGAAATATCTTATTTATTGTGAAAAAGAATTTTTGGAAAAATTTAAAGTTTTCAAACTATCTCATATTTTAGGACGATTTCGGTAAAGGATTTGAGTTTTCACTAATATTCTTGAAAAGCGGAACTATTTTCGAAAAAACTGTGAAAAAGCCGAGCATCTTATCTCTGAGCTACTTCCTTATTTATATGCTTTACGTTGTTGTGAATTATTGTTAGCTATTGGTGTTGGACCAGACCATGTTCCAGCTCGTCACTACTTTCAACCTAAGGTTAGGTTTGTTACTTATTGAGTACATCGGTTGTACTCATACTACACTTCTTCACCTTGCATACAGATGTTGGCTGTCATTGTTGCTGTGTTCGATGGGAGCTAGATTTGAAGATATACCTGCATCCCTGTTGTAGCTGCCTCTTGTTCATGGTAGTCTTAAATTTATAAAACTCTGTTTATGTACTTTTCAAACAGATGATGTAGTTATTTCATATGGGCTTAGTAAACTCTATTCTCAGAAGGTCATGATTTGTACTACCTGTCCTTGGGGAATGTATAAAAATTCAGTTAACTTCTCTATTTAATTGTTTGATTGATTTCCTTGGAATTGCATAGTTATTAGTTGGCTAAACTAGCGGGTTGGGTTAGGTGCCATCACGACTAGTGGATTTGGGGTCGTGACATATATAGATAGATTATGCAATGGAATTGTAAATTTACTACCTATTTTTAGCTAATTGTGATGACCCGATAGGTCATCTTATGTTTTAGAACCTAATTCTGCACTTTGAAGCCTTAGATACCTCATATTAGCCCTCCTCGACTCGTGTGCACAGTCCAGGCTTTTTCCGGAAAGCTTCTAGTTAAAATTGATAAAAATAAGAATTTTTACCTTAAAATCCATTTGAGTTGACTTCGGTCAACGTTTTGAGAAACGGACCCGGATTCGTATTTTGACGATCCTGGTTGGTCCGTATCGTGATTTGGGAATTGGGCATACGCCCAGAATTGAATTCAGAGGTCCCTAGCCCGAGTTACCACACTTTGTTGAAATTTGGAAGTTTAAAAGCTTAATGACTTTGAAAGTTTGACCAATGTTTGACTTTATTGATATCGGGTCCGTATTTTGGTTTCGGAACCCGGTATAGGTCCAATACTATATTCATGACTTGTTTGTCAAATTTGGTTATAAACAGAGTTGGTTTGACATGATTCTGACGTCCGATTGTGAAAATAGAAGTTTTAAAGTTTTCTTGAAAATTTCATTTGATTTGGTGTTCATTTTGTAGCTCTAGGTGTTATTTTGGCGATTTGATCTTGCGAGCATGTTTGTATGATGTTTTTAGACTTGTTTGCATATTTGGTTTAGAGTCCCGAGGGCTCGGGTGAGTTTCGAATAGGCTACGAAGTGTTTTTGAACTTAAATGAACTGCTGGTGCATCAGGTCTGTAGACTTCGTATTTGCGAGGTCTGGCTCGCAAATTCGAGCCTCGCTTATTTGAAGGAAACATTGCATTTGTGAGCAGTGGGATGGGGGTGGAGTTTCGCAATTGCGAGATTTAGGGTCGCATTTGCGATTCCCTCAGGTGTGCATTTGCAAATTTTTTGTTCGCATTTGCCAAGGCAGCAGGAATGGTCACTCTTCGTATTTGCAAAGATTTGTTCGCATTTGTGGGTTCGCTTTTGCGAACCCCAGGTCGCAAATGCGACATCTGCGACTGATCAAATAGCTGAGAAACAAGATTTTTGTTCATTTGTGAAATTTTAAAAACAAGAAAACCCTAGAGGCGATTTTCCCAAGCACCCTTCTTCCCCCAAATCATTAGTAAGTGATTTTAATCCATTTTCTTTCAATATTTCATTACATTTCATAAGTTTTCAACCTAAAATCTAGTGTTTTCATGGTGAAAATTGGGGATTTGGGTAGAATTAGGGATTTTTGTAAAATTGGGATTTAAACCTTAAGTTGAGGTCAGATTTCAAAACAAATTACATAACCAGGCTCGGGGGTGAATGGGTAATCGGGTTTTGGTCCGGATTTCGGGTTTGGACCAAGCAAGCCCGCGAGTTAACTTTTTCAATAATGACCTAAGTTGAATCCTTTGCAATCGTGGGTAGTTCCTAAGACTGAATTTGAATCGTTTGGTTGGTAATTTGCTAGAATCGATTGGTTCGGAGGCTTGTTTGAAGGCAAAGCTGTGGTTGAGCTTCGAGTGGACCTTTGGAGCGAGGTAAGTGTCGTGGTTAACCTTGACCTGAGGGATTAGGACTTGTTTGTCTATTTGGTATATGTTTAGATGTTGGGTACAACGTATATGTGAGGTGACGAGTGCTTATGCGTTGTTGTCGGGTTAAAGCATGCGGGTCAGACTTATGCCATGTAATATTGCTTACTTTGATCATGTTATCCATGCTTAGACTAGTTACTTGTTAAATTGATCGTTCTTACCGTATTTATGGGCTTTTCTGATCATTGAACATTGTTTCTAAAGTTGAGATTGGTATTGTGGAACCATTATTGTCGTAAGACTTGTTCTTGTTATTCTATCTCCCTGTTGTTACTTGTTCATTGTTATATGGTAAGGGAGAGTGTTAATGCATGAAGGGTGATGCCGTGCCATATGCGAGTGTTAATGCACGAAGGGTGATGCCGTACCGTATGTGAGTGTTAATGCACGAAGGGTGATGTCGTGCCATAGTGTGAGTGCTAATGCACGAAGGGTCATGCCGTGCCATATTATGAGAGCTAATGCACGAAGGGTGATGGCGTGCCATATCTATTTATTTATACTGAGAGAGAGTAAAAGCACGAAGGGTGATGCCGTGCAGTATCATTGTTTCATTGTGAGGTAGAGAGTAAAATCATGAAGGGTGATGCCGTGCAATATCATTGTTTCATTGTGAGGTTGAGAGTAAAAGCACGAAGGGTGATGCCATGCAATTTTCTTCATTGTGTTTAATTATTGTTACTGGTTAAAGGCATATTGACTGTTCTAGTTATCATTTCTGCTGTATCTCTTGTATCCTGTTTCCCCTAGCATGTACCCCCCAATAGTACATGTTTAGCTTTTATTGGTTGTTATCTTGTTCATATACTGTTATCTGTACAGGTTTATTACGTGGGTTTCTTGGCATAGCCTCGTCAATACTTCGTCGAGGTTAGGCTTGACACTTACGAGTACACGGGGTCGGTTGTACTCATACTACACTTTGCACTTCTTATGCAGATTTTGGTACCGGCCCTAGCTGTTCGTGAGGCGTAGCAGCTTGGATTTGCTCATTGGAGACTCGAGGTAGATCTGCTGGCATGCGCAGACCTTGGAGTCTCCTTCTATTTGCCCTATTTTACTATTTGTTTTCATTCAGAACAGTTGTATTTCTTTCAAACTCGGTTTGTAGAAAATCTTAGAAGCTCGTGAGTTGTGACTCCAGATCCAGAATATAGTAAATATTATGGGCATTTATGTTATTTCGCACTCGGTTTTATTTCATTTCGGCTTAATTGACTTTATCTATTGAAATTGAATAACAATTGGCTTAGCTGTTTTCTAACGTTGGCTTGTCTAGCAAGTGAAATATTAGGCGCCATTACGATCCCAAAGGTGGAAATTCCGGATCGTGACAGTAATTTTCACAAATTAGATTTGATAACTGTTTTAAAGATTGGAGAACTAATAGCATATAACAGAAAAAATTATAAATGATTATTTGTAGGAAGCGATTTTATAATACGAAGAAGGATGTAGATAATTTGCTTTAGTGTGAAAAAGGAAGAAGATAATTTGGAAAGTTACAAGACGTTACACATAGAAAAAATCAAAAACAAGAAAAGTCAATAAAGAATTTGGAAAGTTACAATATGATTCATTTATATGTTATCTTTAATTTTAAAAAAATGATAAAAACTAGAAACAAAGATGAAAATAAAAATTTAAATTAGTGATGTAAAAGAAGAATCTATGTTAAATTTTATTAATTTTGGCCAAGATAATATTTCAGAGCTCAAGTCCAAACATATGGACTTATTTTCAAGAAGCGCAAGAAGTCCAAGAAGCTCAAGATTGATTTCAAGAAGCCAAGATTCTTTCCTTCTTAAAATAGGATTTACTTTATTCCTTTTAGAATAAGGATTTTCCTTTTAGTAGGATTCTAGTTTCTTTTCCTTGTAGAATAGGAATTTTACTTTCCTTGTCTTTAGTTATTTTATTTCCTTATTAGAATAGGAATTGTAGTCATCAAAGAAGAGACTCTAGGCCTATATAAAGGGTTCTCTTGCCTTGTAGAATAGAACTCATGTTTTGGAGCTTTACCCTAATTTGCAATAGAGTGTTTTTCTCTATTTTGTCTTCTTTATCCTTGTTTTTGGTTCCAAGCAAGGTGGTGATAGTTTTTATCTTGTTTTCAATTGCGCGTGGTGTTTCTTTATCATATTAATTGATTCCAAGTGGTGACTTTAGGAATCTTATAGTTCTTGATCATTCAAGAACACGTTTCTTGATCTAAATTCGTTTTTCTGTTATCATAGGATCATAACTTTCCTTGAATCATAAATATTTTTTTGAACGAGTAAATAGTCTTTCTTATAGTTCAGATCATCATCTTTCATCTCGTTTTTGAATCATCAGATTCCGAGTCCTAAAGCTTGAGATACGCTGTTTCTTGAAACCGGCCCACAAACCACGTTTTCGTTTCAAGATCTTGATCCTGGTCGGTTGGTTCTTTGTTAACACGAAGAATCACATCAATTATTAAGGGATAATTTGAAAAATATAAATTTATGGTGAGGATAGTTTTGTCTCGAATACATTAGTTTTCCACTTCTGCTTCTGCTTCTTGGAAGAAGCGAGAATATATGCTTCTTCCTAAAAGTAGAAAAACTACTTCTGCTGCTGGCCAAAAGTACTTCTGTGTATTAGCCAAACAACTTAAATTTTTTGAAAAGTACTTTTTTGGAGGAAAAAAAAATACTTTTGGCCTCCTAGAAGCTTGGCCAAACAGGCTCTCAGAATACTCCCTTTGCTTCTCCCAAGAAATTTTCTTTCTTTTGTTTGTACTACTTCAAAATATGGTGCTTAGGCCTCATTTGTTTGCACTTAATGGAGGTCTGAATCTTAATCATTCAGATCTCAGTCATTAAGTGCATTTATTTTTAAAATCTGAATCTTAATCATTCAGATCTTAATCATTAAGTTTGTTTGTCTGTTTTTTACTTTACAACCACTTAATGTGTCTTCATAGGTCTGTATGATTAAGATCTATAACAAAGACTTAATTTCATCAAGATGATATAATCCCCATTCATTTTTAATTGCCACCACCGCCTACCATTATCAACTATTGTCATGCCACCCACCACCACCATACTCGAGCACCCCCACCACCACCACCTCCTCAATCATAGCCACCACCATTATCGACAACTACCACCCAGAATCCCCACTACCCCCAACACCATTATTCTCAACCACCACAAACTCGTCCACCTCAACTACCACAACTAACCACCCATCACCATCAACAACCATAGTCGTCATTGCCCATCTTTATATACTACCACCACCTTAATCACTACCACAACCACCACCATCAACTACTATTATTAATTATTACCACTTACCACCACCATTCTCAGCCATAATCGTCAATTCGTCATTACTACCAATTACCACTAGCTACTACTCACAACCATCATCATCAACCAAAATCACCACCAACCACCGCCTCTAGTCGGCATTCATAAGCACCACCGTTAGCCATCACCACCACTAACTACCATATATATATATATAAAGTATTTTATTTGAATTTTATGTTTATAATTTTCAAATAAGGATAAATTTCATGCATTCAGATGTTAAAAAAATAAAGTTTTAATCATTTAGTATTCAGATCTTAATACCCATCTTAATATTCAGATGTGTATCCAGATTCAGATGTCCTAATATTAATGCACATCATGATATTCAGATGTGTATTCAGATTCAGACGTCTTAATCTTAAAAAAATAAATGAGGCCTTAGTTCCTTTAAAAGAAAAGTTCACATATTCATATCAAACACAAAGTAGGCGCTATTTTTCTTAAACTTTGACATGTGCTAAAATGATTGAGTAATCATATGGGGATCTATATCTTTATTTTTCATTAATAAATTTTGTGTTTTAAGGAGATCTGAATAGCCTGTTTGGCCAATCTTCTCCAAACCCAAAAGAACTTCTCAACAAAGGTGCTTTTTTCAAAGTTGAAGTGTGTGACCAAGTTTTTAGAAGAAATAAAAGTGCTTCAGGTAGAAGTTGAAGCATTTTTGAAGAAGCAAGAAAAAGTAACTTCTCCACAAAAGCACTTTTTTGAAAAGCTTTGAGAAAAATACACTTATAGCCTGTTTGGTCAAGCTGCAAAAATCAGCTTATTTTGAGAAGTGTTTTTTCTCAAAAGTACTTTTGGTGAGAAGCATCAGTTTGTGTTTGGTTAATGTGATGACCCGAAAGGTCATATTATGTTTTAGGACCCAATTCTGTGCTTTAAAGCTTTAAACACCTCATTTTATCCCTCCTCAATTTGCGTGCGTAGTCCCAACGTGTTTCCGGAAAGCCGTTATATTAAAAATTGATAAAAATAAGAATTTTTGCCTAAAAACTTCATTTGAGTTGACTTCGGTCAACATTTTGAGTAAATGGACTCTGATTCGTGTTTTGACAGTCCTGGTGGATCCGTATCGTGATTTGGGACTTGGGCGTATGCCCATAATCGAATTTGGAAGTCCCTAGCCCGAGATATCGGACTTTGTCAATATTTGAAAGTTAAAGGCTTAATGAATTTGAAATGTTTGACCAATGTTTGACTTTTTGGATATTGGGTTCGTATTTTGGTTCCGAAACCCAATATATGTCCAATACCATATTAATGACTTGTCTGTGAAATTTGGTGAAAAACAGAGTTAGTTTGACGTCCGGTTGTGAAAATAGAAGTTTCAAAATTTTCTTGAAAATTTCATTTGATTTGGTGTTCAATTCATAGTTCCAGGTGTTATTTTGATGATTTGATCGCGCGAGCAAGTTCGTATGATATTTTTAGACTTGTGTGTGATGTCACCCAAACTCACACCACTAATTGGGATTGTGAAGCGGTCGATGCAATTATAAATACCCAATGCGAGTCGGGGTCGATTCCACAGAGAGCTTTATGTGGGATTAGGTATATACCTAGTCTAGTGTATGACGTGCCAATGATTGCACTTCCACATATTCAGTTGTTTCTTTTCTACTTCTAGTTTGCATGCTAATGCTTTGTCACGACGCCAAACCACCCCGGTCGTGATGGCGCATATCGCAGTACTAGGCCAACCGATTCGACATTTAAAACATAAAAGGGTCATTTTCTTAATTCATTTACTAATCGGATATTATCACAAATCTTTTGTTTAAACATTTCAAAACAAGCGGAAACAAATATGCAAAACATCAAACAATGTCCGATCCCGGTGTCTCTAGTCATGAGCCACTGAAATACAATCTGAAACAGAGTACTCAATACAAGATGAGTCTGATAAAAACAAATACTAAAAGATAGGAAGGAGAAAGGCAGGGTTGCAGACGCCATGCAGCTACCTTGCTAACTCCGAAAATGCTCTGAAAGAGAGAAACAGCTCTCACTCGGATGCTCTGGCACCTGGATCTGCACACAAGGTGCATGGAGTAATGTGAGTACGCCAACTCAGTAAGTAACAATTATAAATAAAGGCTGAGTGCCGTTACGAGCATTTAAAATCATATACATATCATAACATAAAAACCACAGTGGGAATAACAAGATCAAATCAGTTAATTTAATTCTGAGCATCCAGTAAAAACTCCAGTTTCAAAGAAAGTCGTTAAAACATTTGTTCAACATTTTCAATGGAGGCTTAGATAAAGAAGAGTGAAAACAGTATTTTCATAAAACAAGCCCCTCGAGCAAAGTATCCCTCATGTATATAGCCCCGAGGGCAAGCCTCTCAGTCACTCATGACTCAACTCTCATCAATCAGCACTCACACTCAGCACTCATGCTCAATAGATATCTTATAATAACCGTTGTGGCGTGCAGCCCGATCCATAAATATATAGTCGACTGCGCTCACTGGGGGTGTTGTAACGACCCGGCCGACCGTTTCATGAATTACCGCCCCGTTTCCCCCATTTCTGCTTCTTATTGTCTTGTTCAGCTGTATTATGTGTTATTGGGTTGGTTGGCTCGGGTTCGGAGAGGTTTTGGTAAGGTTTGAGACACTTAGTCTCGTTTGAGAAAGCTTAAGTTGGAAAAGTCAACCGGATGTTGACTTATGTAAAATAGGGCTCGAATATGAATTTCGATGATTCAGATAGCTTCGGGAGTTGATTTGGGACTTAGGATTGTGATCGGAATGTGTTTTGGAGGTCCGGAGTAGCTTTAGGCTTGAATTGACGAAAATGGATTTTTGGCGTTTTCCGGTTGATAGGTGAGATTTTGATATAGGGGTCGGAATGGAATTCCGGGAGTTACAAAAGGTCCGTTGTGTCATTTGGGATGTGTGTGCAAAATTTCAGGTCATTCGGACGTGGTTTGATAGACTTTTTGATCGAAAGAGGAATTTGGGAGTTTTTGGAATTCTTAGGCTTGAATCCAATGCAAATTTGGTGTTTTGATGTTGTTTTGAGCGTTTCGAAGGTTGGAACAAGTTTGAATGCTGCTATGGGATACGTTGGCATGTTTGGTTGAGGTCTCGAGGGCCTAGGGTGAGTTTCAGGTGGTTGAATGGACCAATTCAAGTTGAGAAAGATTGCAGAAAATCTGTTGTGAGTGTTGCAGACTTTTGGCCTTCGCGTTCGCGAGTGATCCCTCGGGTTCGCGAAGGGTTAGGATGAGAGGCAGGAGGCTTGGCCTTCGCGTTCGCGATGGGAGTAACGCGTTCGCGAAGGGTTGGGGTCAGTGAGCTTCGCGTTTGCGAGAGGGCAGCCGCGTTCGCGATGGTTTGTGAGGCTAAGGCTTCGCGTTCGCGTACAGGGCGTCGCGTTCGAAATGAAGGAAAAATGGTCAACTCAAATCTGTGCTTCGCAAATACGAGGCGTTGACCGCGTTCGCGATGAAAGATTTTTAAGTGCTGGGCAGAATGTTTTAAAAGACTAATTCCACGAATTGCAGCCTAAATTTCACCATTGTTGGGCGGCTTTAGAGCTTTTTGAAGAGGATTGAAGAGGGAATCAAGGAGGATCACTTAGAGGTAAGATATATGGACTTAATACTCAATCCTAATGTGATTTCGACCTAATTAATCATGGAAATTGTGGAAAACAAGCCTGAAAATTAGAAGTTAGGGCCTGGGAATTGGAGACCTAAATCTAGGGATTTGAGGGGCCATTTGTGGTCGGATTTTGAAGTATTTGATATGCATGAACTCGTGGGAAGATAAGGGTTCCATTGATGTTAATTTTGTCGGATTCCGAGACGTGGGTCCGGGGGGCCGGGTTTGGTTAATTTTGGGAATTGTGTCGTAATTTGATTATTTTTGCATGGGCTTCGTTCCCTTAGCATATTTTGACGTCATAATTCTGATTTTGGTTAGATTCGACGCGAGTTGAGGCCGAGACGAGAGGCAAAGGCATCGCGGGCTAGAGATTGGGCCGGGTAAGTAATGATTGTAAATGTTGTCCTGAGGGTATGAAACCCTGGAATTTACATTGTTGTGCTATTTTAAGGTGACACACACGCTGGATGACGAGCGTGGGGTCGTGCACCGTTGGGGATTGTGACTCAGTCCGTCCCGTATGTCTGTTTAATTGCGTATTTGATTGAAAATTGTTTGCTATCATCATGTTTTGGGCTGAATGCCATACTTGGGGCCTCGTGCCAGGATTTTTCTGCTATTCCTTATTATTCTGACGTAGTATTTGTATTCAGTCACGCTATATTTTTACTGTTTCCACAACTCAGCCATCTTTACTCGTTTTTTATATTTAAATGCTATTTTTGGACTGAGCATCATGTTTTACTGTTGCCCGTGTGGCTTGTGAGATTCTGACTAATTAAGGCCGAGGGCCTGTGTTGTGAGGATACTATGGGATCAGGCTGCACGTCGCAACATGTGGTACTGATTGTGATATATGAGAGGCAGAGGGCAGATTTATTATTCCACGAGGTGGCTTGTGATTTATATGAGGCCGAGAGACTGTTGATTATGCCACGAGATGTCTTATTATTGCGCTTGGGCCGTAAGGGGCCACTCCCGGAGTCTGTACACCCCCAATGAGCGTAGGTACCTAGTTTGTAATGTGATATAGCCCGAGGGGCTGATGTTGTTCCATGTTGTTGCCCGAGGGGCTGATACGAGTGATTGTGAGATAGCCCGAGGGGCTGGTTCTATTGGTATTTTTGCCCGAGGGGCTGTTTTGTGTTTTCTATATTTTTTTTTTCTGGTTTTCATTCACTCGTTTGAACTGCTAAAAGATGTTTTAAAAAAATGGTTTTACTGAATTAAGAAGTTTTTAAGAGTTCTTACTGTTTACTGTATTGTGCTGGTTTACACTGCCTCGCTGTAGCATTTTGCTGTGTGTTTACGTGTTTTCTTATCGCTCAGCTGCCTTTACTTTTATTACTTACTGAGTTGGCGTACTCACATTACTCCCTGCACCTCTGTTTGCAGATTCAGGAGTCTCAGGTCACGCTAGCGAGGGTTGATTTGCTTCTAACAGGCTTATTTGGAGTTGACTAGGTAGCTGCTCGGCGTTCGCAGCCCAGTGCTTCTCCTTCCTACTTTTATTTCATTTGTCGTAGTTTCGTAATAGACTATGTTGTCTTTTCATACTCTTAAACGGATTTTAGATGCTCATGACTGGTGACACCCCGATGTCGGGCTGTGCTTTGTTTCTGCATTTTCTTTTAGTTCATTCTGTTTTGGAATTCATCACTTATTAATGACTACTTATGAATTATTATAACTGTTAATTGGTTTTGGGGGTTTGTGTCGGCTGGCCTTGTTTCACGGAAGGCGACATCACGACCGGTTCCGGTTTGGGGTCGTAACTAGTTGGTATTAGAGCCTAGGTTACATAGGTCTCACGAGTCATGAGCAGGTTTAGTAGGGTCTCGCGGATCAGTACGGAGACGTCTGTATTTATCCTCGGGAGGCTGCAGAACCTTTAGGAGAACTTTATAATTCTTGAAATTCTTGTCGTGCGAATCTGTTGATCCGAGTACTAAACTTCTGTTGTTCTATTCTCTTATAGATGGTGAGGACACAAGCGACCGGACAGGATGGACAACCACCAATGCCACCAGCTAGGGCCACTAAAGGCCGAGGACGTGGTCGAGGACGTGGTAGGGGCAGAGGTTTAGCCCGCACAACAGCTGGGGCAGCACCTGCAGATCCACCAGCCGCCCCAGTTCAAGATCAGGTCCCAGTCGTGGGCGCTCCAGCAACACCAGCTCAGGCACCAGCTGTGCCCATTGTGATTCCAGGTCTCCAGGAGACCTTGGCCCAGATCTTGACTGTGTGTACGAGTCTTGCTCAGGCGATCGCAATTTCTACTACTACATCCACTTCTCAGGCCGGGGAAGGCACTCAGACTCCCGCCACCCACACACCCGATCAGGTTGTTCAGGGGTTGCAGACACCGGAGGCACCACTAGCCCAGCTGGTGGCAGCTGCTCAGGGTTATGTAGCTCCAACTATGCCAGAGGACGAGCAGCGCAGATTGGAGAGGTTTGGCAGACTCCAGCCTCCTACTTTTAGTGGTGCAGAGGGCGAGGATGCCCATGGTTTCTTGGATAGTTGTCAGAGGATTCCTCGCACCGTGGGTATTCTGGAGACCAGTAGGGTCGCATTCACGACTTTTCAGTTTAAGGGAGCTGCCTTCACTTGGTGGGAGGCATATGAGAGGCGTAGGCCTGCTGGTGCGGCACCTCTTACTTGGTAACAGTTCTCCGCTCTCTTTTTGGAGAGGTATGTGCCACAGTCCCGCAGGGAGGAGCTGCGTAGGCGGTTCAAGCAGTTGCGACAGGGGGATATGACTGTGACACAGTACGAGATGAGGTTCTCAGAGTTAGCTCGTCATGCTATTTGGTTGGTTGCTAGAGAGAGAGAGAGGATCAGGAGGTTTGTGGGTGGCCTCACATATCAGCTTCGGATTCTCATTACCAAGGAGAGGGTGTCAGGTGATACGTTTGAGGAGGTTGTTGATATTTCTCGTGAGATTGAGTCAGTTCGTCGCCAGGAGCGTGAGGAGAGGGAGGCCAAGAGGCCTCGAGAACATGGTAGTTTTGGGGGTGCTCCTTCGAGGGGTCAGTTTTAGCACCGTAGAGGCCGCTCATTCCGGCATGCTTAGTTAGCTCTCCCAGGTTATCGTGGGGCGTCATCAGGACATGGTTTTCACGGTTCTCAGCAGGGTCATTCCTCACTCAGTGCCCTTCCATCCCTGGGTTCATCCCGTGATCCATCAGTTCAGTACTCTTCTGCGCCAGGTGTGTCTGCTAGTCATTCGGGTGCTAGGGGTCCTCTTTAGTCCCCGTCTCCGGCACCAGAGAGTTGCTATGAGTGTGGAGAGTTGGAACATATGTGGAGGCAGTGTCCTCGTTGCCTTGGGGGTTCATCTCAGCAGAGGGGTCAACCATCGGCTTCGGCACCAGTTACTTCACCATCCATCCAGCCATCTAGGGGTGGAGGACAGTCATGTAGGGGTTGTCCAAGAGGGGGAGGTCGATCCGGTGGTGGTCAGGCCCATTTCTATGCACTTCCAGCTAGGCCTGATGCGGTTGCTTCAGATGCAGTGATTACAGGTATTATCTGAGTCTGCCGCAGAGATGCCTCAGTGTTATTTGACCCTGGTTCTACTTTCATCTTACTTTGCCCATTATTTGGATACGCCCTGCGAGCCTCTCATTTCTTCTGTTCATGTCTCTACTCTGGTGGGCAATACTGTTGTGGTAGACCGTGTGTACCAGTCATGTGTTGTGTCTATTAGGGGTCTGGAGACCCGAGTGGATCTTCTGTTGTTATGTATGGTAGACTTCGATGTGATATTGGGCATGGAATGGTTATCTCCATGCCGGGCTATTCTGGACTGTCATGCTAAGACTGTGACGTTAGCTACCGGACAGGGATATCGATTTTGGTATTTATCTGGTGCCGGGCACTCAGCCCATTTCTATTCCACCGTATCGTATGGCACCAGCGGAGTTGAAGGAGTTAAAGGAGCAGCTTCAGGAACTCCTTGATAAGGGGTTTATCCGGCCTAGTGTGTCACCTAGGGGTGCACCTGTTCTATTTGTGAAGAAGAAGGATGGCATGATGAGGATGTGCATTGATTACAGGCAGTTGAACAAAGTAACAATCAAGAACAAGTACCCTCTGCCTCGTATCGATGATTCGTTCAACCAGCTTCAGGGAGCGAGGGTGTTCTCCATGATTGATCTTCGCTCAGGGTATCACCACCTAAAGATCAGGGACTCTAATATTCTCAAGACAGCTTTCAGGACCCGATATGGTCACTATGAGTTCCTTGTGATGTCTTTTGGGCTGACCAATGCCCCAGCAGTGTTCATGCATTTGATGAACATCGTGTTCCAGCCTTATCTCGACTCGTTCTTTGTTGTCTTCATTGATGATATTCTGGTATACTCGCGTAGTCAGGAGGAGAACGTGGAGCATTTGAGAGTGGTGTTGCAGAGATTGAGAGAGGAGAAACTTTATGCAAAGTTCTCCAAATGTGAGTTTTGGCTCAGTTTAGTGGCTTTCTTGGGGCACGTGGTGTCCAGTGAGGGTATTCAGGTTGATTCGAAGAAGATAGAGGCGGTTCAGAGTTGGTCCAGACCGTCCTCAGCCATAGAGATTCGCAGCTTCCTTGGTTTGGCGGGTTATTACCACCGGTTTGTTCAGGGATTTTCATCTATCGCATCGCCCTTGACCAAGTTGACTTAGAAGGGTGCTCCATTTCAGTGGTCTGATGAGTGTGAGGAGAGCTTCCAGAAGCTCAAGACTGCCTTGACCACAACACCAGTATTANTGACCCTGGTTCTACTTTCATCTTACTTTGCCCATTATTTGGATACGCCCTGCGAGCCTCTCATTTCTTCTGTTCATGTCTCTACTCTGGTGGGCAATACTGTTGTGGTAGACCGTGTGTACCAGTCATGTGTTGTGTCTATTAGGGGTCTGGAGACCCGAGTGGATCTTCTGTTGTTATGTATGGTAGACTTCGATGTGATATTGGGCATGGAATGGTTATCTCCGTGCCGGGCTATTCTGGACTGTCATGCTAAGACTGTAACGTTAGCTATGCCGGGTGTGCCATGGATTGAGTGGTGAGTTTTGTCTGATTATATTCCCCGCAGGGTAATCTCATTCTTGAAGGCCCAGCGTATGTTTGGGAAGGGTTGTCTTTCATACTTAGCATTTGTGAGGGATGTCAGTGCAGAGACTCCCAGCATTGATTCTGTTCCAGTTGTGAGAGATTTTCCAGATGTGTTTCCTGCAGACTTGCCGGGCATGCCACCGGACAGGGATATCGATTTTGGTATTTATCTGGTGCCGGGCACTCAGCCCATTTCTATTCCATCGTATCGTATGGCACCAGCGGAGTTGAAGGAGTTAAAGGAGCAGCTTCATGAACTCCTTGATAAGGGGTTTATCCGGCCTAGTGTGTCACCTAGGGGTGCACCTGTTCTATTTGTGAAGAAGAAGGATGGCATGATGAGGATGTGCATTGATTACAGGCAGTTGAACAAAGTAACAATCAAGAACAAGTACCCTCTGCCTCGTATCGATGATTCGTTCAACCAGCTTCAGGGAGCGAGGGTGTTCTCCATGATTGATCTTCGCTCAGGGTATCACCACCTAAAGATCAGGGACTCTGATATTCTCAAGACAGCTTTCAGGACCCGATATGGTCACTATGAGTTCGAACACTACAGAAAACCCGACTGGTTACGGGGTTGTCACAAGTACGTAAACTACTTGTAGCACAAGGTCGGAATAGAGCTGAGCAAGCAACAACAGAAGTAACTTCTATAAGACCATATGAGCGCATCAGTCCTCCTCTTGCACCTCGTAAACTCTCACCACAACGTCTCTAACTCTCTCCTCTTTGAAATACGTTTCAAGAGGTTTACACTCAAAACCGAGTCAAATCACCGAAAGAACCCCGTGCACCACAGGTCACTCCCTATTCAGGTTGATTCGAAGAAGATAAAGGCGGTTCAGAGTTGGTCCAGACCGTCCTCAGCCACAGAGATTCGCAGCTTCCTTGGTTTGGCGGGTTATTACCACCGGTTTGTTCAGGGATTTTCATCTATCGCATCGCCCTTGACCAAGTTGGCTTAGAAGGGTGCTCCATTTCAGTGGTCTGATGAGTGTGAGGAGAGCTTCCAGAAGCTCAAGACTGCCTTGACCACAACACCAGTATTAGTGTTGCCATCAGCTTCAGGTTCATACACAGTGTATTGTGATGCTTCGAGTGTGGGTATTGGGTGTGTATTGATGCAGGAGGGTAGAGTTATTGCTTATGCTTCTCGTCAGTTGAAGCCCCATGAGAAGAATTACCCTGTTTATGATTTGGAGTTGGCCGCCATTGTTCATGCGTTGAAGATTTGGAGGTATTATCTATATGGTGTGTCTTGCGAGGTATTTACTGATCATCGTAGCCTCCAGCACTTGTTCAAGCAGAAGGATCTCAATTTGAGGCAGCGGAGATGGTTGGAGCTGCTAAAGGATTATGATATTACTATCTTGTATCATCCGGGGAAGGCCAATATGGTGGCCGATGCTTTGAGCTGGAAGGCGGTGAGTATGGGGAGTTTGGCATATATTCCTGTTGGGGAGAGACCTCTTGCAGTTGATGTTCAGTCCTTGGCCAATCGGTTCGTGAGACTGGATATTTCGGAGCCCAGTCGGGTATTAGCTAGTGTGATTTCTCGGACTTCTTTATACGACCGCATCAGAGAGCGCCAGTATGATGATCCTCATTAGCTTGTCCTTAAGGATAGGGTTCAGCATGATGATTCCAGAGATGTGACCATTGGTGATGATGGGGTATTGAGGATGCATGGCCGGATATGCGTGCCCAATGTGGATGGTCTTCGTGAGTTGATTCTAGAGGAGGCTCATAGCTCACGGTATTCTATTCATTCGGGTGCTGCGAAGATGTATCAGGATCTGAGACAACATTATTGGTGGAGGAGACTGAAGAAGGACATTGTGGGGTTTGTAGCTCGGTGTCTCAATTGTCAGCAGGTGAAGTATGAGCATCAGAGACCGGGTGGCTTGCTTCAGCGGATGGATATTCCAGAGTGGAAGTGGGAGCGGATCACCATGGACTTTGTAGTTGGGCTCCCACGGACCTTGAAGAATTTCGATGCTATTTGGGTGATTGTGGATCGGCTGACCAAGTCCGCGCACTTCAATCCTGTGAGTACTACCTATTCTTCAGAGCGGTTGGCAGAGATATATATCCGGGAGATTGTTCATTTGCATGGTGTCCCAGTTTCCATCATTTCAGATAGGGGCACTCAGTTTACTTCACAGTTTTGGAGGTCTGTGCAGCGAGAGTTGGGTACTCAGGTTGAGTTAAGCACATCTTTTCACCCTCAGACGGATGGGTGGTCCGAGCGCACTATTCAGATATTGGAGGACATGTTGCGCGCTTGTGTCATTGATTTTGGAGGATCATGGGATCAGTTTCTACCGCTCGCAGAGTTTGGCTATAGCAACATTTACCAGTCGAATATTTAGACGGCTCCATATGAGGCTTTGTATGGGAGACGATGTAGATCTCCGGTTGGTTGGTTTGAGCCGGGTGAGGCTAGGTTTTTGGGTATAGACTTAGTGCAGGATGCCTTAGACAAGGTAAAGGTGATTCAGGAGAGGCTTCGTACAGCGCAGTCGAGACAAAAGAGCTATGCTGACAGGAAGGTTCGGGATGTGTCCTACATGGTTGGTGAAAAGGTTTTGTTGAAGGTTTCACCCATGAAGGGTGTTATGAGGTTTGGGAAGAAAGGTAAATTGAGTCCTCGGTTCATTGGGCCTTTTGAGGTACTCTGGAGGATTGGGGAGGAGGCTTATGAGCTTGCTTTGCCACCCAGATTGTCGAGTGTGTATCCGGTATTTCATGTTTCTATGCTCCGGAAGTATATTGGGAATCCGACACATGTTTTGGACTTCAGTGAAAGTGCAGTGGAGAGGTCGGCCCGTGGAGGAGGCTACCTGGGAGACCGAGCGGGAGATGCGGAGCAGATATCCTCACCTATTCGAGGCTTCAGGTTGTTTCTTGACTCGTTCGGGGACGAACATTTGTTTAAGAGGGGGAGGATGTAACGACCCGGCCGGTCGTTTCATGAGTTACCACCCCTTTTCCCCCATTTCGTCTTCTTATTGTCTTGTTCAGCTGTATTATGTGTTATCGGGTTGGTTGGCTCGGGTTTAGAGAGGTTTTGGTAAGGTTGGAGACACTTAGTCTCTCTTGAGAAAGCTTAAGTTGGAAAAGTCAACCGGATGTTGACTTATGTGAAATAGGGATCGGATGTGAATTCCGATGATTCGCATAGCTTCGGAAGGTGATTTGGGACTTAGGAGTGTGATCGGAATGTGTTTTGGAGGTCCGGAGTAGCGTTAGGCTTGAATTGGCGAAAATGGATTTTTGACGTTTTCCGGTTGATAGGTGAGATTTTGATATAGGGGTCGGAATGGAATTCCGGGAGTTACAGTAGGTCCGTTCTGTCATTTGGGATGTGTGCGCAAAATTTCAGGTCATTCGGACGTGGTTTGATAGACTTTTTGATCGAAAGCGGAATTTGGGAGTTTTTGGAATTCTAAGGCTTGAATCCGATGCAAATTTGTTGTATTGATGTTGTTTTGAGCGTTCCGAAGGTTGGAACAAGTTTGAATGATGTTATGGGATACGTTATCATGTTTGGTTGAGGTCCCGAGGGCCTCGGGTGAGTTTCGGGTGGTTGAACGGAGCAATTCAAGTTGAAAAAGATTGCAGAAAATCTGCTGTGAGTGTTGCAGAGTTTTGGCCTTCGCGTTCGCGAGTGGGCCCTCGCGTTCGCGAAGGGTTAGGATGAGAGGCAGGATGTTTGGCCTTCGCGTTCGCAATGGGAGTCACGCGTTCGCAAAGGGTTGGGGTTAGTGAGCTTCGCGTTCGCGAGAGGGCAGCCGCGTTCGCGATGGTTTGTGAGGCTAAGGTTTCGCGTTCGCGTACAGGGCGTAGCGTTCGCGATGACGGAAAAATGATCAACTCAAATCTGTGCTTCCTGAACGCGAGGCGTTGACCGCGTTTGCGATGAAGGAAAAATGGTCAACTCAAATCTGTGATTCGCGAACGCGAGGCGTTGACCGCATTTGCGATGAAGGATTTTAAAGTGCTGGGCAGAATGTTTTAAAAGACAGAAGCAACAGCTTCAGCTGCTCAAAACCAATTCCAATCTTTCTGTTAGCCATCTGAATCTATCCCGTGGCCCTCAGAACCTCAACCAAACATTCCCACAAGTCACATATCACCATTCAAACTTATTCCAACCTTCGGAACTCTCAAAACAACATCAAAACACCAAATTTCCCTCGGATTCAAGCCTAAGGATTTCCAAACTTCCGAATTCCGCAAACGACGCAAAAACCTACCAAACCTCATCCGAATGACCTGAAATTTTGCACATACATCATAAATTACGCAACGGACCTACTCCACTTTCCGAAATTCCATTCCGACCCCGATATCAAGATTTCCACTGTCGATCGAAAAGCTCCAAATTTCCAATTTCGCCAATTCAAGACTAAATCTACCACAAACCTCCAAATTACATTCCCAACACGCTCCTAAGTCCAAAATCACCTAACGAAGCTATCCAGGCCATCAGAATTCACATCCGAGACCTTCTATACATAAGTCAACATCCGGTTGACTTTTCCAACTTAAGGTCCTAGATTAGAGACTAAGTGTCTCATTTCACTCCAAGACCACTCCGAACACAGAACAACCAACATGAATTGATGAAATACATCTGAACAACACATAAAGATGCAGAAATGGGGAAACGAGGCTGTAACTCATGAAACAACCGGTCGGGTCGTTACATCCTCCCCCTCTTAAACAAACGTTCGTCCTCGAACGAGTCAAGAAACATACTTGAAGCCTCAAACAGGTGTGGATATCTGCTCTGCATCTCCCGCCTGGTCTCCCAAGTAGCCTCCTCCACGGGCCAACCTCCCCACTGCACTTTCACTGAAGCTATATCCTTTGACCTCAACTTTCGGATCTGCCGCTCCAAAATAGCCACTGGCTCCACATCATAAGTCAAATCACCGTCTAACTGAACCGTGCTGAAATCCAAAACATGAGACGGATCACCAATATACTTCCGAAGCATAGAAACATGAAATACCGGATGCCCACTCGACAAGCTATGTGGCAATGTCAGCTCATAAGCCACCTCCCCAATCCTCCGAAGCACCTCAAAAGGCCCAATGATCCAAGGACTCAATTTACCCTTCTTCCCAAATCTCATAACACCCTTCATGGGTGAAACCTTCAGTAGAACCTTCTCCCCAACCATGTAAGACACATCACGAACCTTCCTGTCAGCATAACTCTTCTGTCTCGACTGCGCTGTAGGGAGCCGCTCCTGAATCACTTTCACCTTGTCCAAAGCATCTTGTACCAAGTCTGTACCCAAAAGCCTAGCCTCGCCCGGCTCAAACCAACCTACTGGAGATCTACATCGTCTCCCATATAAAGCCTCATATGGAGCCATATGAATACTCAACTGATAACTGTTGTTATATGCAAACTGTGCGAGCGGTAGAAACTGATCCCATGAACCTACAAAATCAATGACACAAGCACGCAACATGTCCTCCAATATCTGAATAGTGCGCTCGGACTGCCCGTCCGTCTGAGGGTGAAAAGCTGTGCTCAACTCATTATATTTTCACCTGCTGACAATTGAGACAACGAGCTACAAATCCCATTATATCTTTCTTCATTCTCCTCCACCAGTAGTGCTGTCTCAAATCCCGATACATATTCGCGGCACCCGGATGGATGGAATACCGCGAGCTATGGGCCTCCTCCAGAATCAACTCCCGAAGCCCATCTACATTGGGCACACATATCCGGCCCTGCATCCTCAATACCACATCATCACCAATAGTCACATCTCCGGCATCGTCGTGCTGAACTATGTCCTTGAGGACAAGCAAATGAGGATCATCATACTGGCGCTCTCTGATGCGATCAAATAAGGAAGACCGAGAAACTACACAAGCTAAGATCCGACTGGGCTCCAACATATCCAACCTCACAAACCGATTGGCTAAGGCCTGAACATCAACTGCGAGAGGTCTCTCCCCAACAGGAATATATGCCAAACTGCCCATACTCACCGCCTTCCTACTCAAAGCATCGGCCACTACATCGGCCTTCCCCGGATGGTACAAAATAGTGATTTCATAATCCTTTAGCACTCCAACCATCTCCGCTGCCTCAAATTGAGATCCTTCTGCTTGAACAAGTGTTGGAGGCTACGATGATCAGTAAACACCTCACAAGACACACCATAGAGATAATGCCTCCAAATCTTCAACGCGTGAACAATGGCAGCTAACTCCAAATCATGAACATGGTAGTTCTTCTCATGAGACTTCAGCTGACGAGAAGAATAAGCAATCACTCTCCCCTCTTGTATCAACACACACCCAATACCAACTCTGGAAGCATCACAATACACCGTATGTGAATACCCAATTTTTTCCGTATATATTTTTAGTATGCATATATATCTTTAAAAAAATAGTGCACATGCATTTACAAACATACACAAGTATTTCTATAATTTTTCTATAATTTTTAAAGCTTTATATCAAGTTATTTCTGTATTTTATTATACAAATATCCAATAATTATCCCTCATATCATTTTTTATGATGATTTAATCATCTAAATTTATCATTTAATCCCATATAGTGCTTAAATATTTTTTCTGCATTTTTTATAATTACATTTGCATTTTTAAGGCTAGAATTGCACATTTTACAATAATAGCCCATATATATGCATAATTATATTATCTATACAGAAAATGACTTTTTATTTTTATAATATTAAGTAACTATGTTAAATCATTTCTTATACAAATAGCATTTTTATCATTTATTAATTATTTTTATAAGTTATTATTAATTTAAGTGGGTATTTAAAACATAGCCATTTTTAATTAAATTTTCGGACCTCCCAGCCCAAATATCCTAACCCATAACCCAATACCCAAACCCAACTACCCATACCCAAACCCAAATACCCGTACCGCCCTGCCTAAATCTAATCTTGGCCGTTAATCTCAGAAGATCAACGGCCCTAAATTAACCGACCCCTTTTAATGTACCAAACCCTAAACCCTACCCTCATTTCCCCCAACCCGCCGCCTTTGGATCCCTTCTCTCCTCTCTTCTCTCTGACCCCCCCTCAAACCCTAGCCCCGCCGTCACAAATCCCCTCTTGATTCATGGGATTTTCCTTTGATTTCATGCCTTATCTGGCCTCACCTCTCTACTGGCTATACAATTTTTATGTTGCTTGATGTGAATCTCAAGAGACTCGAACTAAATCTGGTTCAAAGTATCTCATTTCTCGATTATTCCGTCTATGTTCACTCCGATACCTGTGAGTACGAGTATTTTCGTATTTTTGGGGTTTCAAATATTTGGTTCAAATCAAATTTGGTTCGCTTCTTTCTATTTTCATGAACCTAGCTATTTTCTTGTTGAATCCGTTTAGATCTCTTTAGATCTGAAGCGATTTTGTGTTTGTTTGGTATTTCTCCCTTAAAATTTCTGTTTTTGCTATTATTATTGACCGATTTCATTTATCCTAAAAGATAGAGTTTTGATTTCTGATGGATCTCTGCAAAAAAGGTTTTAGCATTTAAATGTTTTCATTTCTGATTTTCTTATTTAGTTTTTCGATCGATTTTTACTTGATTTAATCAAGCTCCATCTATATGTCTTTGTATTTCTTAGGGTTTTGATTATTTGAATATTTATTCTACTGTCTTTTGCCCGTTTACCTTTAATTCTGTCAATTAAGTGTTAAATAATTCTACTTACCTAAATTAGGATTTGGGAATCAGCTTTCCTTTTAGTACCAGTATTTCCTTATTAAGATTTTACCTGTTCTTACCTTATTTATGTAATAATATCTGTACTACTGGCTTGATTTTGTGTTCTGACTCCTAATTGATTTTGGAATTATTTCTTACCTTATTTAACCTTATTCCTAATCACTGATTGATTTCGTGTGAGATTTACCTTAAATTAAGTGATACTTACTCGATTCTGTCCTATTAATTGATTCATGCCGACCTTAATTGATTGTTAATTGATTTTCATACCTTATTTGTGTGTGATTGGTTCATTACCTTATTTGTTTTGCTCTATTGTATGCTATAAAACCCTTCCCTTGTTCTGATTTTAAACACGCTTTTACAACCCCTTTTAGAAAAACCTTACAACTTTAAAACTCTCTGCTCTCAAAAACTTGAGCTTTCTCTTTCTATTGTTCTGATTTCTGCACTATTTGGCCGGCTGAAAGCCAAGGCCAGATTCTCTGGATTCTAACTGCTATTGCATTCCTATTTGCTTTCTTCTCAACTTGTATGCCTTAACTCCTATTATTCTATTCTGTTCTATATGCTTTATTCGATTAGTCTATTTAAATTTTCAGCATGCTTCTGCTTTCTATGCGACTACATGATCCCACTTAGTGATAATGCTAAACTAAGTTACCTTCAATAATGTAAAACCCTGTCTAATTCAGTTGTGTGTTCCCTATTCTGAACATTGCTAGATACTGCAAGCATGTAATCAAATATGTGGCTAGTTCATGTGCCCTGTCTGCTTACTGATTGTTTCTGTACTTAAGCCATGGTTGTTTAATATTAGCATAAGGATCTAGCCTAATCAAAAATGCAAATTTATTTGAACTATGCTCTGAACATGGATTATGTTTGTTTCTTGGCGCAGTTCTGTTTGCAATCCTGTAATCTGAATCTGTTATGCTTCTAAAAATTAAGCTATTTTCTAAACCTGTCCCCTTACCCCTGATGTACTGGTTTTCAAACTTCTATTCTTAGCTATCTAGGTTCCTACCACCCCCAGTGTGAGCACTGCCTAGGGTCTATGAGACTCCTTTGAACTCTGACACATTAGGGGCTGGTTTTCCAATCTTTAATGAATTTTATGTTTAATATGTGGTTCTAGTGTGAGCATTGCCCGGTGTCCCTGAGGCTCTTGGGAACTTTGACACACTGGAAGCCTGGCTTAAGGTGTTGTGAAAGGATCACTGTTATTGTTCCAGAGCAGTTGTGTTTGAAGGCCTGGTTCCCAGGTTTAGATTGGGCCTGCTAAGTCTCCCTATAGTGTATTGATACTGTTATGTAATTTATTCATTCTGGGCTGTAATAGTCTCTGTAATAAACAGATCTGGGGTTTATTAGTAAAATCTGGGGTTTTTTTTCTATATCTTTGTTTGAAACTCGGGTAGAAATCCTGCATATAGGACTTAACCATGCTAATTTCATTATGTGTATACTGTACGTATTAGAGATCCGGCCCATAGGGTTTTTGTGATCGTTTTGATTCTGTGTTGCATATCTGCATGCTAGAAACCCTGCTTTACGTTTAACTCTACACATTAGAAATCATGTTCATAGGATGTACACATATTTCCAATCCCAACGTGCATTAGTGATCATGTATATAGGATTCAATTTGTGTGAATTGATAAACTTTCCTGGCAATTTGCTTAAAAATTCTGTCCACGTATGATTAATAGATACCATGCGTATAGGAAATAAAAATCAGTTTCAACTTAGATACCGTGCCTATAGGAATGAAAGGAATCAGTTCAAAACCTAGAAATCATGTCTATATAATTTAAACCAATAGATGTCATGCCTATAGGGTGAAATCGGTTTGTGAACTTAGAAACCATGCTTATAGAGGTTTAAATCAAGTCAACAGTTAGAAATCATGTTTGTAGGAGTTAAATTAATTCTGCATCTTATAAAGCATACCTATAGTATCTAAAGAGATAAAACCTGTCCTTACGAGTTCAGATCAGTAATTCGCTTAGAAACCATGATATAGGTCTATAATTAACAGTTGTAGATACCATGCCTATAGGATTCTGTTAATCACTTAGGCAAATATGTAGGGTTATTAATGATTTTGGGCTTTAAAATCGTGATATCTTACTCCCTGAAAATGCCCAGATTCAAGGTTTAATAAAATCGGTAGGCAAATTGATAGGTCCCGATGCCCGCCTTAATAAAAATACTGTCTTACATTCTATTTCAGCTCATCTAGATATCCTGCCTATAGGATCCTAAATTAACAACGTTTGCTGATTTAATTGCATGCATTTGTTGTCTACTTATGGGGGTTAATATGAGCCCTTATTTGCTCCTTACATGATAGTCCTATTTGATTTTTTTTGTCGCCTAGCTATTCTCATTTTAAGCAACATAGGTCAGTCTAAAATCACCCTGTATAGAGGTCTTAAATACCTCCAGGACCATAGGTAAGGGACGGGTAGTGCACGCATAAGACATGAGTTAGAAGCTATTAGAACGCTTAGGTAACAACTGAAAGATAGTAATTGGGTAGTAAAGGAAATGATAGCCCATGCGCTAATGCTCTGAGTAAAACCCCGACTTGAGGGAGTTGCAAAGCATTGCATGGAATGATCCTACAGGCTAAAAAACTTAGGACCACCCCCTATACTCTTGTGTAAAAATAAGTTGACTATTGTATCTGTCTAATTTGTTTTTCTCCCCTTTAAGACTAATTCGCTTAATTTAAGTTCGGTCGGGACCAACAGTTGTAGACCTCGAGGGGTGCCTAACACGTTCCCCTCAAGGTAATTTCAAGCCCTTACCTGATCTCTGGTTATGTAAACTAGTTTCATGAGTTAACTGCTCTAGGTGCCCTAACGCACCTTAATCCGTTAGGTGGCGACTCTTCAAATCCCTTACCCCATCCCAAAAGGAAAGGAGTTGTCCCAGAAATGTCGAAACTCGATTTCGCGATATAAAGGGGGCACGACAGCATGGCGACTCTGCTGGGGATATCTTTAGGCTCTTACCATAACGAACTTCTCTGTTAATTAGTCTTTAAGCATGTATTTAATACTTGCACACCCTTTCCCATTCAATGTGAATTTATCCTTATTCATTTATGATCTCCCTCCCCTGCTTTATCACTTTTACTATGGAAACTGACTTATCTCCTTGTTTTTCTTTTCTTAAATGTCTTTACAATTATTAAATATTGCATTTCATCGTTATTCATCATGCAATTACTTGACAATGTGTTGTTTTCTTTTTGCATAACTCCATGCTCAACATCATATTCCACTCGTGCGTACTAATACCATAGCGGCACTTGATGAGTGTCTGTGCTCTTCCTAGAATCACCCTTTAAATTCGGAAAGGCTTATTTGCGGTAAAACTAGTCGATCAGCGGTGCAGTCGATGGTCCCGTGCCTTTCCCTCTCAAGTTGTCCGCTTGAGGGTACCACTCTAGACTTCTATAGAAACCTTGCTCTGATAATAACTGTACATGCATCATGGTCAAACCTAGCCGGGGTTAATATGTTGTCCACATAATAACCCTCTAAGGAAGCCTTGTCCAAAGTCCACCGGGATTTCCATAATCCCAATGGACGCAATCACGATATGTGCATTATTTGGAGAGATAAAATGCGGACATGCTAATCGTTAATGTGTAAGTAGTCGAATCCGGAGGGGGCAAGGGTCTAACTCTGTTTATTTTGCAGAAAATGAGGCACGAAGTCCTCAGGTTCAGCATGGTCTGAAGCATACCACCATTGTTGTTAGACTGGTGGGAAAATCTTTCGCCAAGCGATAAAAACCACGTGAAAAGGGTTCTTGGAAATCTACCTTCCTTATTGGACATCCAACCAAACAACATGTTGACCGAAGCTGCTACTGTGTTCTGGGACGGAGAAAGAGCTGTATTCCGTTTCGGTGACATAGAAATGACTCCTCTCTTGGAGGAAATCGGATGGTTCGCTGGATTACCATGTGATAGTCCCGGTTTACTAGTACCAGAAAATCACAATACTAGGGGTTTCTGAAAATGATGGGCCTGAGAAAGAATGAGGACTTGGAGTACTTGCAGAAGTCTTACATACCCTTTGACTTCCTCTATAAACGATACGGACACAGCAAATCTTATCGTATCTTTCATGACGAATTCGCCATCACTTCCCTAGATTGGACTCATCGCAGGGTTTTTGTATTCATCGTCTGCTTTCTGGGTATGATAGTGTTCCCAAGCCAAGGGGACAGAATTCACACCAGGTTGGCCATGGTAACTAGAGCTTTAATGGAGGGAATTGTGGGACAAACCTATACTATTGTCCCGATGATTGTAGCAGACATACACCGGGCTCTGGATCGTTGCAAGAAGGGGTTCAAACACTTTGAGGGTTGTAACTTGCTACTATAGATTTGGTTGTTCGAACATCTTCAGAGGGGTCAGTACCGCCAAGAGTTTCCACGGAGACCATGGAACGATCAAATCGCTTTCCACCATCCTAAAAGAATGACCTTTATCCCAGACAGATTTGCACAGCTAGAGAACGCTATAGAATGGGCATAATTTTTCAACAATTTAACCGAGGACCAGGTTCACTGGATGTTCGAGTGGTCCCTACCGATGAATTCATCATCAGATCCAGGGATGTTCCGTACTTGGTGTTGATTGGGTTAAGGGGAATACATTCCTATTTCCCTATCAGGGTTATGAGACAAGCTGGTAGAAAACAAGTCATACCACGAATCTCCAAAATGAGCCACTACAAAGCAGATTTTCAGGATGACGTCGTTCCATACAAATGCGAGGCTTTGCACATGTGGAATTTGAAGGTTATCGTGGAAAAGGATACCATCGAGCCACATTGATATCATGCCGGTCATGTGTGCTTCTAACCATCATGGTTGGAAGATAACGTAGCGAGAATATTCGAGCCAAGGGTTGGTTAAGGAAACAGGATCATAGATGAAGTCGCTGAAGCACAAGTGAAGTATGAGAGGATACGTAAGAGGGTCCTTGAATTCGAAGCCAAGCATCTGGAGCAACACAAGTTCGGCATGGAATCAATCAACGAGTGGAAAGAAATGGCTACAAGGTCGGCAGAAAGATTGGAGTACTTGGAGCAGGGTCTAATGGAACTGGAAGGGAAGATGAGGAAAAGGGTCGTAGATTGTTAGAATGCAGAAGGCAACGAAGGAGGACATTTAGCAAGGGCATACCTGCTGCTGGACATGCACGACCTGGGGAATCTGATTGATGGAGCCAAGAGGGCCAAATATGGGGAAGGTCCCTCTAGGACCAAGTATATTAGGTTTATCTACTTTGAGTTATTTTGGGAATTCAAATGTAATAACACAGATGCCATTAGTAACTCATTTATTTATCATCGTTTTTAGGTTTGTCTTATTTATTACATTAATGAAATAAGGCATTTATCAGGATTAAATCTCTCCAAATCTACTTATCGCTAGGCCTACCTCAGGCACAACGAGGTTCCCCAAATTAGGACGCGAATTTACGTTTTCGCAATATGTGTAAATATTTGTGTGAATCCTTTGACTTGTCTACCTTTTGTTTTTCTTCTTTATTTTGATTATTCTCATCCCCTAAGGTTGGTTCGCACATACTGGCATCATCAGCATATCACACCAGATCCAGAGGCCCTCCACCTCCTCGTCCTCCAAGTAATCCAAAAAGAAAGGGAAAGGCTAAGATGGATGATATGAGTGGTATCCGAAAATAAAATGTTGAGAATGTTGAAACTTCAGACGGTCGAAGTACTCCACCCAGAATGATTTGGTCTTACGATTAGAGCAGAAATATAGGAGTTGCAAGGAGAACTTGGGCAGGTCCGCAACTTGGCAAACCTCTCCCTCACCCTAAACGTCCCAGATGTTAACCAACAAAATTCTCAAAACCCAGCACCTCCTCAAAACACACCAAACCAACGTCCAAAAGAATCCTCCCGCACACTACCAATACGCAACTCCTCCCCAAAATCCTAATCCTCCACCAATACCTAGTCCCCCTCAGCACCAACATCTTCCTACTCAATACCCATAAACCACTTACCATACTCCTCTGAATACCCCACAACCTATCCTCTATCCGCAAAACTCAACCAATGATCACCATTACACTCCAACCCCCGGAACCCACCAAAACAATCCCATATACGTGGAAACCTTACCTCACTCTACTCAACCAACTTCATACGCTCCAGAATTTACCGAGAAGGACCTGCTCATTAAGAACATGGCCGAAGAGCTCAAGAAGCTCACGAGCCGAGTCCAGGGTATTGAAGGAGGCAAAAGGAATTGAAGGTCTGAATTATGAGGATCTGTGCATTCAGCTAGACGTGGAGCTGCCGGAGGGTTACAAACCTCCTAAGTTCTAAATGTTTGACGGAATGGGTGACCCGAAAGTACATTTGAGAACATACTGTAATAAGCTCGTGGGTGTTGGGAAAGATGAAAGGAATCGCATGAAGCTGTTCATGAGGAGTCTCACTGGAGATGCCCTATCTTGGTATATCAGTTAGAATCCCAAGAAGTCGGTTAATTGGGTAAGCGTGGCGTTGGAATTTATGGATCGATTCAGGTTTAACACAGAGAACGCACCGGATGTCTTCTACAAATAGAATCTAAAGAAGAAACCAACAAAGACTTTCCGTGATTATGCTATCGATGGAGGTCAGAAGCTGCAAAAGTCAGGTCGACACTAGAGGAAGAGCAGATGAACAAATTTTTCATCAGGGCCCAGGATCCACAATACTATGAAAGGTTAATGGTAAACGAAAATCACAAGTTCTACGACATCATCAATATTGGGGAAAAGATTGAAGAAGGGATCAAGAGTGGGATGGTAACCAATTTCAAGGCATTGCAGACCACGAACAAAGCGTTACAATCAGGGGGTATATCGAAGAAGAAAGAAGTAGGGGCAGTGATGGTGGCCCAAGGCCCAAAATCTCCACTCACATACCAAACACCTCCACCCACATATCAAACTTCACCTCCGAGATATTCTCAACCCTCTACCGCCTATCACACTTATAATACCCAGCCAGCCTATTACCATTCACCTCCAACCCGTCAAAACTATCCAAAACCCAGACCCAATTTTCCGCCCAGACAATATACCCTTATTACTGAACCCATTGACCAACTATATAAAAGATTGAAGGCTGCCGGATATGTCGCCCCCATTCCTGCTATTGCCATGGAAAACTCCTCCCAGTGGGTCAACCCAAACAAAACATGTGCATACCATTCCAGCATGAAAGGGCATACCATTGATGAATGCCGCACCTGAAAGACAAGATTCAAACCCTGATTGATACCAAAGTCATACAAGCGAAGGAAGCCGCGCCAAATGTCCGCAACAATCTCCTCCCAGATCATAGGGGTGAAGGAGTAAATGTGATAGAAACTGATGAAGAATGGGATCCTGAGGGGTCGATTGGGCTTATTCGGGAAGGTGATGACCCTAAACCTGCAGTCACACTCACTCCTATTGTGGTACAGATACCGCCGCCAGTCGAAGTTGAAGTAGCCGCATCAGTCCCGTTTGAAGTTGAAGTAACAGCACCTGCGACTACACCGGCTCCATTTAAAGTAGAAACGCACACCTTCANACACCTCCTTTCAAGTCCAACGCCATACCTTGGGATTACGTTGCCGAAGCTAGGACAAAGGGAAAAGCAAAGATGGAAGAGTCTAGGGCTGCACAGGGGATGACCAGAACTGGAATGATCTATACACCCAAAAATTTGGGAGGAACAAGCAAGGAAGCTGCTACAAAACAACCCATCACTGAAACTAGTCCAGATCATCTTTGGAGGAAAGTACAGGCAAGGGAATACTCTGTCGTTGATCATTTGAACAAGACTCCCGCCCAGATATCCATCCTGTCACTGCTACAAAATTCTGAGGCGCATAGGAACGCTCTGATGAAGGTGTTGAATGAAGCTTATGTGCCTAACAACATCACCAGTGGAGAGATGGCCAACATGGTAAGGCAGATACTGGAGAGCCACAAGATCACCTTTCACGAGGATGAACTACCACCTGAAGGATTAAGTCACAACAGGGCGCTGCACATCACAATACAGTTTGAGGACAAATTCATCGCCAGGGTTTTAATAGATGGGGGTTCAAGCCTCAATATTTGTCCATTGACTACTCTGAAAAGGTTGGGCAAAGATTTCCATGAGATACGAGCAGGGAGTATGAACGTGAAGGCATTTGATGGGTCTCAAAGGGCCACGATTGGGGAGATTAATCTTTGTCTGTAGATGGGCCCGACTTGGTTTGATGTTGAGTTCCAAGTATTAGACATATCCACAACATACAATCTTCTACTGGGACGACCTTGGATACATGCCGCTAGGGCTGTGGCTTCCACGCTACACCAGGCCGTGAAGTTTGAATGGAACCATCAGGAGGTAATCATTCACTGAGATGGAAGTAACCCCATTTACACCAGTCAAACTATCCCAGTTGTCGAGAATAGAAGAAGGCTGGGTGGACAAACTTATCACGGCATCGAGCATGTCAACACAATTGAGAAAGATAAGTGGTGGAGTAACAAAATAGAAAGCATACTGGCATGGTCTGGGTATGAACCCCGCAAAGGGCTTGGGAAGAAACTCCAGGGCATTACCAAACCGATACAGTTGAAGCATCACGGCACAACTTTTGGGCTAGGATATCCGAACACCTGGAAAGAATATAATGATTGGTCGCCACCATGGCATGGTCCTTATTACCCTCTCGAGCAGCCAGTGCCACATATGAGTCAGACTTTTCACCAGGCCGACACAATATAGGGATTTGCAGAGGAGGAAGCTTTGGCTGGGTTAAGGAATTTGTTTCTGGAAGACGAGGACATGGATTACAATGTGATAGTCGAGGAGCAGGAGGAAGAAGGCCTTGCCATTAAGACCATGGAGAAGGGGGTTGTTCTCAAGAATTGGACTATTGCACCATCCCGGGCCCGTCGAGTTCCTGGGTAGCTTGGCAATTAGCCTGACCAATTTTAATAACCATTTTAGGCATTTAAGATATTTCCAGTATTTTGTTTTAAAGACGCATTTTGTTTCAAAATAATTGCTCGAGTCATCGACCCGTACTTGTTTTGGATGTTTTCAAAATTTAATTAATGCATTGTTATTTAGTATTTATTATTATCTTTTACATTTTTTTTCTCTATAGCATTATTATTACTTTTCCTGATGAATCGATGACTGTGACATGTAATGAGACAACGCAATATAAGGATAGTGACTCAGAAGAAGATGATGAAATACCTGAGGAAATTATCCAAGAAGTTGAGAATTTTGAGAACAAACCTAAGTCCAACCTGGACGAAACCGAGGCAAACAATTTGGGAGACGCCGAAACCATCAAGGAGACCCGCATAAGCAATACCTATCACCGTTAGAAAAAGAGGAATATACTCATTTCCTGAAAGAATATGAGGATATTTTTGCATGGTCATACGATGATATGACGGGCCTGAGTACATCCATAGTAGCTCATAAGTTGCCTACCAATCTAATGTATCCGTCGGTAAAGCAGAAACTCAGAAAGTTCAAACCAGACATGAGCCTAAAATCCAAGGAAGAAGTCACTAAGCTGATCAAGGCCAAAGTCCTCAGGGTAGTTGAGTATCCAACCTGGTTAGCCAACAACGTACTGATTTCGAAGAAAGATAGGAAAGTAAGGGTGTGTGTTGACTATCAGGATTTAAATAGAGCAAGTCTCAAGGACGATTTCCCACTGACAAATATACACATTCTGATTGACAATTACGCCAAGCATGAACTCCAGTCCTTTGTAGATTGCTTCGTGTGTTATCATCGGATTTGGATGGACGAAAAGACGCATAGAAAACGGCATTCATCGCATCGTGGGGAGTGTACTACTACAAAATGATGCCATTCGGTCTAAAGAATGCCGGGGCTACCTACATAAGAGCCATGACGACCATCTTCCATGATATGATACACAAGGAAATAGAGGTGTATGTTGACGACATCATCATCAAATCCAAGAGGGCCATAGATCACATAGCAGACTTGAGGAAGTTCTTTGACAGGCTACGAAGATACAATTTAAAACTGAACCCTGCAAAATGTGAATTCAGGGTTCCTGCAGGAAAATTATTGGGATTCATTGTCAGTCACCGAGGAATTGAGTTGGACCCGTCAAAAGTTAAGGCTATCCAAGAGTTAGCACCACCAAAGAGCAAAAAGGACGTGATAAGCTTCCTGGGACGTCTCAACTACATCAGCCGCTTCATAGTGCAGTCCACCTACCTCATATCAAGAATGGATCCTCTGAAGTACATCTTTCAGAAGCCTATGCCAACTGGGAAGTTAGCCAAGTGGCAGATATTGTTATGTGAGTTCGATATCATCTATGTAACTCAGAAGGCAGTCAAAGGACAAGCATTGGCAGACCATCTTGCTGAAAATCCTGTAGGAGGAGAACACGAACCACTAAAAACGTATTTTCCTGACGAAGAAGTGTCATTCGTAGGAGAGGACACTACTGAAGCCTATGACGGTTGGAGAATGTTCTTCGATGGAGCTGCAAACTTCAAAGGAGTGGGTATTGGAGCGCTATTGGAATCAGAGACAGGTCAACATTATCCGGTTTCCGCAAAGATTAGGTTCCCATGCACTAACAATATGGCAGAATATGAGGCTTGCATTATGGGGCTCAATTTGACCATCGATATGAATATACAAGAGTTGCTGGTAATTGGCGATTCGGATCATCTGGCACATCAGGTTCAAGGAGAATGGGCTACGAAAAACACCAAGATACTACCATACTTGTATCATGTGCAAGAATTGATGAAGAGGTTCACAAAGATAGAATTCAAACATGTTCCAAGAGTCCAGAACGAGTTCATAGACGCACTGGCCACCTTGTCATCAATGATACAACATCCAGACAAGAATTTTATCGATCCCATCCCGGTGAAATCCATAATCAGCCGGCTTACTATGCTCATGTTGAAGAAGAAACGGACGGAAAACCTTGGTTCCACGATATCAAGGAATATTTGGAAAAAGGAGAATACCCAGAACAGGTGAACCATACTCAGAAACGCATACTGCGGAGGCTGTCCAATCACTTCATCCAAAGTGGAGGAACCCTGTATAGAAGAACTCCTGATCTGGGATTGTTGAGGTATGTTGACGCAAAAGAGGCTTCCAAATTGCTCGAAGAGATACATGCCGGAACTTGCGGACCACATATGAACGGTTTTGTCCTAGCCAAAAAGATACTCAGAGCGGGATATTTTTGGATGACCATGGAAACAGATTGCATCCGGTATGTCCAGAAATGCCACCAATGCCAGATACATGCAGACATGATAAGGGTACCACCAAATGAACTCAATACAACAAGTGCACCTTGGCCTTTTGCCTCCTGGGGAATGGATGTCATCGGTCCGATCGAGCCCACCACTTCTAATGGGCACCGGTTCATTTTAGTGGCCATCGACTATTTCACTAAATGGGTGGAGGCTGTATCTTACAAAGCTATAACCAAGAAAGTTATCGCAGATTTAGTCAGGGATCATATTGTTTGTCGATTCGAGGTTCCCGAGTCCATCATCACTGATAATGCCGCCAATCTGAACAGTGATCTAATGAAAGCCATGTGTGAAACCTTCAAGATCAAGCATAAAAACTCTACAACATACAGGCCTCAAATGAACGGAGCCGTGGAAGCTGCCAACAAGAACATCAAGAAGATACAAAGGAAGATGGTAGAAAATCACAAACAATGGCACGAGAAGTTACCCTTTGCCCTATTGGGGTACCGTACCACAGTCCGCACATCAACTGGGATAACTCCCTATTTACTGGTTTATGGTACTGAAGCTGTCATTCCAACCGAGGTAGAAATTCCTTCTTTAAGGATCATACAAGAAGCCGAACTCAGTGATGCAGAATAGATAAGGAGCCGTTATGAGAAACTAGCCCTCATAGATGGAAAAAGAATGAATGCAATATGTCATGGTAAGCTTTATCAGAATACAATGTCTAGAGCTTTCAACAAAAGGGTCAAACCAAGACAACTCGCACCGGGGCAGCTGGTGCTGAAGCGGATCTTCCCATATCAGGATGAAGCCAAAGGGAAATTTTCACCCAACTGGCAAGGACCCTACATGGTTCATAGGGTACTAACAGGAGGAGCACTCATACTTGCAGAAATGGACGGAGAAGTTTGGCCAAAACCTATCAATTCAGATGCAGTCAGGAGATACTATGTTTAGATTGTTTACATTCCTTTATCTGATGTAACTGAACTACGCTTGACCTGATTCCCGTTTAAGAGGGGATACGTAGGCAGCCCTGTGGGTTCGGTCACATCTTAATAAAATCTTCATCTCCCCAGAACCATAAACTGGGGCAGAATTTTGAGGAGGACCCTTACAATTCCGGAGCAAGCCCAGCCAACGTCATCATGTATAAGATAGTCAGAAATCGGTAAAGTAACTGGGGCAGAATTTTGAGAAGGATTCTCAAAATTCCAGAACAGATCCAGCAAACTTCGTTACATGTAGAACGACTGAAGAATCACTCACTAAACTGAGGCAGAATTTTGAGGAGGACCCTTAAAATTCTAACACAAAGAAGCCGCAATGTCTCTAAAGTGTCGCAGTCATTAGTTCATCTAATTTACTCGATATTATATACCACTATGTCTTCTAATTAACTCTATTTCATCAAATAAGTGCATATTTTCGAAAACTTTATTTCTGTGACAGCCAGGTGTTACCCAGGGTAACTCGAACATGGCCTCCAGAGCAAAGCAAAGCAGAGCCAGCAGGCTATGGCTCGAACCAACCTTTCCCGCAAAACCCAGAATATTTCTTTGAATGCAGGCACAATGAACATAACAGGAGTATTCGCAAATATACACGCATCAAAATTACTATTTTCATAACAATCTGGCCGCCAAGCGCAATATATCTCCAGCTAAGAAATATTCTGCTCCTATTTGCTATTTGTCTACTGCATGAGGCTAAGCATTGCCTCCTCTTGCATGAAGCTAAGCCCTGCCTCTATATCTGCATGAGGCTAAGCATTGCCTCCTCTTCACGTGAGACTAAGCACTATCTCAAATCTTGCAGGAGGCTAAGCCCTTCCTCCATATTTGCATAAAGCTAAGCATTGCCTTCCCTTTGCATGCGACAAAGCCCCATCTCAAATCTTGCATGAGGCTAAGCCCTGCCTCCATACCTGAATAAGGCTAAGCGCTGCCTTCTCTTTGCATGAGACTAAACCCTGTCTCGAATCCTGCATGAGGCTAAGCCCTGCCTCCATATTTGCATGAGGCTAAGCCCTGCCTCCCTCTTCGCATGAGACAAGCACTGTCTCAAATCTTGCATGAGGCTAAGACCTGCCTCCATATTTGCATGAGGCTAAGCATTGCCTTCTCTTTTCATAAGACAAAGCCCCGTCTCAAATCTTGCATGAGGCTAAGACCTGCCTCCATACCTGCATAAGGCTAAGCGCTGCCTTCTCTTTGCATGAGACTAAGCCCTGTCTCGAATCCTGCATGTGGCTAAGCCCTGCCTCTATATTTGCATGAGGCTAAGCCCTGCCTCCCTACTTGCATGAGGCTAAGCATTGCCTTCTCTCTGCATGAGACTAGGCCCTGTCTCAAATCTTACATGAGGCTAAGCCCTGCCTCCATACTTGCATGAGGCTAAGCCCTGCCTCCCTATTTGCATAAGTCTAAGCACTGTTTTCCACTGCATGAGACTAAGCGTTGTCTCCTCTCCTTGCATGAGGCTAAGCCCTGCTTCCCGAACTGCATAAGGCTAAGCTCTGCCTTTCCTTGTCTAATGCTGAATGTTACACTATCTGAAACCTAGCACTATTTTGCCTTTCCGGGACTAAGCTCTGTCCCGATTCTATGCAAGACTAAGCTCTCTCTTGTTTGCTTATATGATCCATCATCATGTCTCGACACTTAATGGGCTGATATATAGCCGACTTGTCCAAAGGCGTCATAGTCCAGAGGCATCATCCTTATAGGATGAAGACACCATGTCATGGCCCGAGGATCTCTCAATACTGCACATCATTATTCAAAGGCGTCATGGTTCAGAGGCACCATTCTCATGGCCCGAGAACATCATTTCATGGCCTGCGAATCCCTTATCTCATGATTCATGGATCGGGATGTCATGGTCTAAGGACGTCATCTTCACTGTCCAAAGACAACCTTCATGGTCCAAAGGGAATTTGCATCATGTTTAAATTCTTGCAGTAATATATATATTTGCATGCATCGTGTTTTAAGTTTTGCAGGAAATCCAGGAGGTAACCGTTCTTCGAACAGGAGCAACCTTCGCTCTAGCTTCCATTCATACCATTTTTATCTTGCTGTTATCTCAAACGTAATCGATTCTCATCAATTACTCGCCTTAACCATGGCCGTTCAGATGTCTGCCCTGTGATACATCCGTTACGCTTCAGACTCATATTCATAACTCCGCATAAACCCATAAGATAACTCTTTAATCCTTCCCGGGTAAAGAGGGGTAGCTGTTGATACCCAATTTTTTCCTCATATATTTTTAATATGCATATATATATATAAAAAAAATGGTGCACATGCATTTACAAACATACACAAGTATTTCTATAATTTTTCTGTAATTTTTAAAGCTTTATATCAAGTTATTTCTGCATTTTATTATACAAATATCCATTAATTATCCCTCATATTATTTTTTATGATGATTTAATCATCTAAATATATCATTTAAGCCCATATAGTGCTTAAATATTTTTATTGCATTTTTTTATAATTACGTTTGCATTTTTAAGGCTAGAATTGCACATTTTGCAATAATAGCCCATACATATGCATAATTATATTATCTATACAGAAAATGACTTTTTATATTTTTATAATATTAAGTAATTATTTTAAATTATTTTCATATACAAATAGCATTTTTATCATTTATTAATTATTTTTATAATTTATTTTATTAATTTAAGTGTGTATTTAAAACATAGCCCTTTTTAATTAAATTTTCGGACCTCCCAGCCCAATATTAGCCAGCCCAATTATCCTAACCCATAACCCAATACCCAAACCCAACTACCCATACCCACATCCAAATACCCGTACCCGCCCTACAAACCTAATCTTGGCCGTTGATCTCAGAAGATCAACAGCCCTAAATCAGCCGACCCCTTTTAATGTACCAAACCCCAAACCCTACCCTCATTTTCCCCAACCCACCGCCTGTGGATCCCTTCGCTCCTCTCTTCTCTCTGACCCCCCTCCCCTTCAAACCCTAGCCCCGCCGTCACAAATCCCCTCTTGATTCATGGGATTTCCCTTCGATTTCACGCCTTATCTGGCCTCACCTCTCTACTGGCTATGCGATTTCTATGTTGCTTGATGTGAATCTTAAGAGACTCGAACCAAATCTGGTTCGAAGTCTCTCATTTCTCGATTATTCCGTTTATGTTCACTCCGATACCTGTGAGTACGAGTATTTTCGTATTTATGGGGTTTCAAATCTTTGGTTCAAACCAGATTTGATTCGCTTCTGTCTATTTTCATGAACCTAGCTATTTTTTTGCCGGTTGAATCCGTTTAGATCTCTTTAGATCTTAAGCGATTTTGTGTTTGTTTGGTATTTCTCCCTCAAAATTTTCTGTTTTTACTATTATTATTGACCGATTTCATTTACCCTAAAAGCTAGGATTTTGATTTCTGATGATTTCTGCAAAAAAAGTTTTAGCGTTTGAATGTTTTCATCTCTGATTTTCTTATTTACTTTTTCGATCGATTTTTTCTTGATTTAATCAAGCTCCATCTATATGTCTTTGTATTTCTTAAGGTATCGATTATTTGACTATTTATTCTACTGTCTTTTGCCCGTGTACCTTTAATTCTGTCAATTAAGTATTAATTAATTCTACTTACCTAAATTAGGGTTTGGGAATCGGCTTTCCTTTTAGTACCAGTATTTCCGTATTAAGATTTTACATGTTCTTACCTTATTTATGTGATTAATTATCCGTACTACTGGCTTGATTTTGTGTTCTGACTCCTAATTGATTTTGGAATTAGTTCTTACCTTATTTAACCTTATTCCTAATCACTGATTGATTCCGTGTGAGATTTTCCTTAAATTAAGTGATACTTACTCGATTCTGTCCTGTTGATTGATTCATGCTGACCTTATTGATTGTTAGTTGATTATCATACCTTATTTGTGTGTGATTGGTTCATTACCTTATTTGTTTTGCTCTATTGTATGCTATAAAAACCCTTCCCTTGTTTTGATTTTAAACATGCTTTTACAACCCTTTTTAGAACAACCTTACAACTTTCAAACTCGCTGCTCTCAAAAACTTGAGCTTTCTCTTTCTATTGTTCTGATTTCTGCACTATTTGGCCGGCTGAAAGCCAAGTCCAGATTCTCCGGATTCTTACTGCTATTGCATTCCTGTTTGCTTTCTTCTCAACTGGTATGCCTTAACTCCTATTATTCTATTATGTTCTATATGCTTTATTCGATTAGTCTATTTAAATTTTCAGCATGCTTCTGCTTTCTATGCGACTACATGATCCCACTTAGTGATAATGCTAAACTAAGTTACCGTTAATAATGTGAAACCTTGTCTAATTCATTTGTGTGTTCCCTGTTCTGAACATTGCTAGATACTGCAAGCACGTAATCAAACATGTGGCTAATTCATGTGCCCTGTCTGCTTACTTATTGTTTATGTACTTAAGCCATGGTTGTTTAATATTAGCTTAAGGATCTAGCCTAATAAAAAATGTAAATTTATTTGAACTATGTTATGAAAATGGATTCTGTTTGTTTCTTGGCGCAGTTCTGTTTGCGATCCTGTAATCTGAATCTGTTATGCTTCTGAAAATTAAGCTATTTTCTAAACCTGTCCCATTACCCCTGATGTACTGGTTTTCAAACTTTTACTCTTAGCTATCTGGTTCCTACCACCCCCAGTGTGAGCACTATCTAGGGTCCATGAGACTCCTTTGAACTCAGATAGATTGGGGGCTGGTTTTCCAATCTTTTATGAATTTTGTGTTGAATATGTGGTTCTAGTGTGAGCATTGCTCGGGGTACCTGAGGCTCTATAGGAACTTTGACACACTGGAAGCCTGGCTTAAGGTGTTGTGAATGGATCACTGCTATTGTTTCAGAGCAGTTGTGTTTGAAGGCCTGGTTTCTAGGTTTATATTGGGCCTGCTAAGGCTCCCTATAGTCTAACAGATACTATTATGTAATTTATTCATTCTGGACTGTAATAATCTCTGTATTAAACAGATCCGAGGTTTATTAGTAAAAGCTGGGGGGTTCTATATCTTTGTTTGAAACTCGAGTAGAAATCCTGCCTATAGGACTTAACCATGCTGATTGCATTATGTGGATAATGTACTGTTTTAGAGATCTTGCCCATAGGGTTTTCATGATCGTTTTGATTCTGTGTTGCACATCTACATGCTATAAACCCTGCTTTACGTTTAACTCTGCACATTAGAAATCATGTTCATAGGATCTACACATATTTCCAATCCCAACGTGCATTAGTGATCATGTATATAGGATTCAACTTGTGTGAATTGATAAACTTTCTTGGCAATTTGCTTAAAAATTCTGCCCACGTATGATTAATAGATACCATGCCTATAGGAAATAAAAATCAGTTTCAACTTAGATACCATGCCTATAGGAATGAATGGAATCAGTTTCAAAACCTAGAAATCATGTCTTTAAATCAATATATGTCATGCCTATAGGGTGAAATCAGTTTGTGAACATAGAAACCATGCTTATAGAGGTTTAAATCAAGTCAACACTTAGAAATCATGTCTATAGGAGTTAAATTAATTCTGCAACTTAGAAAGCATGCCTATCGGATCTAAAGAGATAAAACCTGTTCTTACGAGTTCAGATCAGTAATTCGCTTAGAAACCATGATATAGGTCTATAATTAGCACTTGTAGATACCATGCCTATAGGATTCTGTTAATCACTTAGGCAAACCTATTGGGTTATTAATGATTCTAGGGTCTAAAATCGTGATATCTTACTGCCTGAAAATGCCCAGACTCAAGGTTTAATAAAATCAGTAGGCAAATTGATAGGTCCCGGTGCCCGCCTTAATAAAAATGTTGTCTTACATTCTATTTCTGCTCATCTAGATATCCTGCCTATAGGATCGTAAATTAACAACGTTTGCTGATTTAATTGCGTGCATTTGTTGTCTACTTATGGAGGTTAATATGAGCACTTATTTTCTCCTTACATGATAGTCCTATTTGAATTTTTTTGTCGCCTAGCTTTTCTCATTTTTAAGAAAAATAGGTCAGTCTAGAACCACCCTGCATAGAGGTCCTAAATACCTCCAGGACCATAGGTAAGGGATGGGTAGTGCACGCATAAGGCACGAGTTAGAAGCTATTAGAACGCATAGGTAACAAATGAATGATAGTAATTGGGCAGTAAAGGAAATGATAGCCCATGCGCTAATGCTCCGAGTAAAACCCCGACTTGAGGGAGTTGCAAAGCATTGCATGGAATGATCCTATAGGCTAATAAACTTAGGACCACCCCCTATACTCCTGTGTAAAAATAAGTTGAATATTGTATCTGTCTAATTTGTTTTTCTCCCCTTTAAAGACTAATTCGCTTAATTCAAGTTCGGTCGGGACCCACTATTATGGACCTCGAGGGGTGCCTAACACCTTCCCTTTAAGGTAATTTCGAGCCCTTACCCGATCCCTGGTGATGTAAACTAGTTTCATGAGTTAACTGCTCTAGGTTCCCTAACGCACCTTTATCTGTTAGGTGGCGAATCTTCAAATCCCTTACCCCATCCCAAAATGAAAGGAGTTGACCCAGAAATGCCGAAACCCGATTTTGCGAGAAAAATCGGGTGCGTCACCGTATATGAACCTGAAGCCGATGGGAAAACCAACACTGGAGCTGTGGTCAAGGCAGTCTTGAGCTTCTGGAAGCTCGCCTCATACTCATCCGACCACAAGAAAGGAGCACCCGTTTGAGTAAATTTAGTCAAGGGTGATGCAATAGATGAAAATCCCTGAACGAACCGACGGTAATAGCCCACCAATCCAAGAAAGCTGCGAATCTCTATGGCTGAGGACGGTCTGGGCCAACTCTGAACCGCCTCTATCTTCTTCGGATCAACCTGAATACCCTCACTGGACACCACGTGCCCCAAGAAAGCTACTGAACTGAGCCAAAACTCGCACTTGGAGAACTTTGCTTAAAGCTTCTCCTCCCTCAACCATTGCAATTCAACTCTCAAATGCTCGGCGTGCTCCTCCTGACTACGCGAGTACACCAGAATATCATCGATGAATACAGTAACAAACGAGTCAAGATAGGGTCGAAACACGCTGTTCATCAAATGCATGAACGCTGCTGCGGCATTGGTCAGCCCAAAAGACATCACAAGGAACTCATAATGACCATATCGGGTGCTGAAAGCCGTCTTAAGAATATCCGAGTCCCTGATCTTCAACTGGTGATACCCTGACCGGAGATCAATCTTGGAGAACACCCTCGCTCCCTGAAGCTGGTCAAATAAATCATCAATACGAGACAAAGGATACTTGTTCTTGATTGTAACTTTGTTCAACAGCTGGTAGTCAATGGACATCCTCATCGTGCCATCCTTCTTCTTCACATATAGAACAGGCGCACCAAAGGCGACACACTAGGCCGAATAAACCCCTTATCAAGGAGTTCCTGAAACTGATCCTTCAACTCCTTCAACACCGCCGGTGCCATACGATACGGCGGAATAGAAATAGGCTGAGTGCCCGGCACCAAATCAATACCAAAATCAATATCCCTGTCCGGGGGCAAGCCCGGCAGGTCTGCAGGAAACACATATGGAAAATCCCTCACTATCGGGATTGAATCAATAGAAGGAGCCTCTGCGCTGACATCCCTCACGAAGGCCAAATAAGAAAGACAACCCTTCGCAACCATCCGCTGGGCCTTCAAAAATGAAATCACCCTACTGGGAACAAAATCAGTCGAACCTCGCCACTCAATCCGTGGCACACCCGGCATAGCTAACATCATTGTCTTAGCATGACACTACAAAATAGCACGGCACGGGAATAGCTAATCCATGCCTAATATCACATCAAAATCCACCATACAAAGCAACAGAAGGTCCACTCGGGTCTACAAACCCCCAATAGTCACCACACACGACCAATATACATGGTCCACAATAATAGTATCGCCCACCGGAGTAGATACACGAACAGATAAAACGAGAGACTCACGGGGCGAAATCCAAATAACGAGCAAAATATGATGACATATATGAAAAAGTGGAACCAGGATCAAATAACACAGAGGCATCTCTGTGGCAAACTGAGACAATACATGTAATCACGGCATCTGAAGCAATAGCATCTTGTCTGGCTGGGAGTGCATAGAAACGGGCCTGACCACCACCAGATCGAGCTCCCCCTCTAGGGCGACCCCTAGCTGACTGACCCCCACCTCTAGCTGCCTGGACGGGTGGTGAAGTAACTGGAGCTGAAGTCGAGGGCTGACTCCTCTGCTGAGATGGACCCCCAAGAAGACGAGGACACTGCCTCCTCATATGCCCGAACTCTCCACACTCATAACAACTCCCTGGTGTAGGGGACGGGGACTGAAGGGAACCCCTAGCACTGGGATGACTAGTAGAAGGACCTGGCATGGAAGAGCCCTGAACTGATGGAGCACGGGATGAACTCTGGGCTAGAAGGGCACTAAGTGATGAATGGCCCTGATGAGAACAGTGAGAACTATGGCCCGATGATGCCCTACGATGAACTAGGCGAGCTGACTGAGCATGCCTGAATAGACGGCCTCTGCCGTGCTAAAACTGACCTCTCGAAGGAACTCCACCAAAACTACCAGATCCCCGAGCCCTCTTGGCGTCCCTCTCAGCTCGCTCCTGGCGTCGAACTGACTTAATCTCTCGTGCAATATCAACAACCTACTTAAAAGTAGCACCTGACACCCTCTCTCTGGTCATGAGAATCCGAAGTTGATATGTGAGGCCATCCATGAACCTCTTGATCCTCTCTCTATCCATAGGAACCAACCAAACAGAATGACAAGCTAGCTCTAAAAACCTCATCTCATACTGCATCACAGTCATATCATCCTAACGCAACTGCTCGAACTGCCTGCGCAGCTCCTCCCTACGAGACTGTGGCACATACTTTTCCAAAAAGAGAGCGGAGAATTGCTGCCAGGTAAGGGGCGCTGCACCAATAGGCCTACGCCTCTCATAAGCCTCCCACCAAGTAAAGGAAGCTCCAAAACACTAAAAAGTAGTAAATGCGACCCCACTTGTCTCCAGAATACCCGGTGTATGAAGAATCCTCTGACACTTGTCCAAGAAACGCTGGGCATCCTCGCCCTCTGCACCACTGAAAGTCTGTGGCTAAAGTCTACCAAACCTCTCTAATCGACGCTGCTCATCCTCAAGCATAATTGGTACTACAAAATCCTGAGCAGGTGCAACCGGCTGGGCTGGTGGTGCCTCCAGCGTCTGCATATCCCTGAACAACCTGCTCGGGTGTGCGGGTGGAGGGAGTCTGAGTGCCTCCCCTTGCCTGAGAAGTAGCTGCTGTGGTAGATACTGCGACCTCCTGAGCAAGACTAGTGCACACGGTCAAGATTTGAGCCAATGTCTCCTGAAGACCCGGAATAACAATAGGCACACTCGGTGCCTGAGCTGGTCCTGCTGGAGCATCCGCAACTGGGACTTGATCGTGAACTAAGGCGACTGGTGGATTTGCAGGTAATGCCCTAGCTGCTGTGCGGGCTACAGCCTTGCCCCTACCATGGCCTCGACCGCGACCTCGGCCTCTAGTGGCCCCAACTAGTAGTACTGGTGGTCGTCCGTCCTGTTCAGTAGCACGTGTCCTCACCATCTGTGAGAATAGAATAACAGAAGTTTAGTTACCAGAATCAACAGATTCACATGGCAGGAATTCAAGAATGTCAAGTTTTTCCTAAAGGTTCTGCAGCCTCTCGAAGATAAGTACAGACGTCTCCGTACCGATCCGCAAGACTCTACTAAATCGGCTCATGACTGGTGAGACCTATGTAACCTAGGCTCTGATACCAACTTGTCACGACCCCAAACTACCCCGGTCGTGATGGCGCCTATCGTAGTACTAGGCCAGCCGATTCGACATTTAAAACATAAAAGGGTCTTTTTCTTTATTCATTTACTAATCAGATATTATCACAAATCTTTTGTTTAAACATTTCAAAACAAGCGGAAAAAAATATGCAAAAGATCAAACACTGCCCGATCCCGGTGTCACTAGTCATGAGCCACTAAAATACAATCTGAAACTGACTACTCAATACAAGATGAGTCTGATAAAAACAAATACTAAAAGATAGGAAGGAGAAAGGCAGGGCTGCGGACGCCATGCAGCTACCTTGCTAACTCCGGAAATGCTCTGAAAGAGAGAAACAACTCTCACTCGGATGCTCTGGCACCAGGATCTACACACAAGCTGCAGGGAGTAATGTGAGTACGCCAACTCTGTAAGTAACAATTATAAATAAAGGCTGAGTGCAGTTACGAGCATTTAAAATCATATACATATCATAACATAAAAACCACAGTGGGAATAACAAGATCAAATTAGTAATTTAATTCTGAGCATCCAGTAAAAACTCCAGTTTCAAAGAAAGTCGTTAAAACATTTGTTCAACATTTTCAATAGAGGCTCAGTATAAAGAAGAGTGAAAATAGTATTTTCATAAAATAAGCCCCTCGGGCAAAGTATCCCTCATATATATAGCCCCTCGGGCAAGCCTCTCAGTCACTCGTGACTCAACTCTCATCAATCGGCACTCACACTCAGCACTCATGCTCAATAGATATCTTATAATAACCTCTGCAGCGTGCAACCTGATCCATAAATATATAGTCGACTACACTCACTGGGGGTGTGCAGACTCCGGAGGGGCTCCTACAGCCCAAGCGCTATATTGCTCCGGCGTGCAGCCATATATATAACGCTGTGGCGTGCAGCCCGATCCATAACTATCCTCACAATCCGGCCCTCGGCCTCACTCACTCATCAGTCTCACAATCCACTCGGGCATCTCAGTGCAAACTCAGGGAAATTGGCCCAAAACACTTTCATAAATATTAAAATAGAGTGATGAACAAGATTTAACAATAAACAGGTAATAACCATGACTGAGGATAATGCTTTCTATCAAAACAATGTGAGGATAACAGTAAAATACCCCTGAGGGTCCAGACAGTACGGCACAAGGCCCCAAACATGGCATTCAGCCCAAGTTAACAGAATTATTTCTAAAACACATAGATATCTTATAGAGTTTATCAAAATATGCAACTCCATAGTTGCCACAGGACAGACCAAGTAACAATCCCTACGGGTGCACGCCCATACGCCCGTCACCTAGCATGTGTGTCACCTCATTTATCAAAATAGTATGGAATTTCGGGGTTTCATACCCTCAAGTCTATATTTACAATCGTTACTTGCCTCGAACCGGACGAAAATCTACTCCGCAATGCCCTTGCCTCTCGACTCGGCCTCAAATCGCCCCGAATCTATCCAAAATCAAAATCATATCATCAATACATACCAAAGGAACAAAGTGCACGCGAAAATTATCAAATTAAATCAAAATTCCCGAAATTGGCCAAACCCGACCACCGGACCCTCATCTCGGAATCCGATAAAAATCACAACACTAGAATCCTTATCCTCTCACTATTCTATACATACCAAAATCATCAAAAATCGAACCTCAAATGACCCCTCAAATCCCCAATTTAAACTCTCCAATTTCAAGCCCTAATCTCCCAACTTTCTCCAAAAAAATCATGATTAAAGAATTGAATAATTGCCATAAACACAATATACAAGGTCCAAGTAGCTTACCTCACTGAAAAGACTTAATTCCACCTTGAAATCACAGTCCCCAAGCTCCAACTCGTCCAAAAATGGTGAAGAAAATGCCTGAAATTAGCGAAGTGAGGCTTTTGTAGTTTCTGCCCAGCGATTTTCGCATCTGCGGAAAAACCATCGCAGGTGCGGTTTTCACTTAACCCAGGAAATCCCGCTTCTGCGGTCCACATCCGCGTCTTCTGCCTCAGAGGTGCAGTCCTTTGTGCGCACCTGCATATTTGCCTCAGCTTCCAATCCTCCGCATCTCTGGCCTTGCTCTCGCACCTGCTGTCCCCAATCCGCAGGTGCGGATATGACAGAAGCAGCAACTTCAGCTACTCAACCAAGTCCAATCTTTCCGTTAACCATCTGAATCCATCCCGAGGCCCTCGGAACCTCAACCAAACATACCCACAAGTCACATATCACCATTCAAACTTATTCCAACCTTCGGAACACTCAAAACAACATCAAAACACCAAATTACCCTTGGATTCAAGCCTAAGGATTTCCAAACTTTCGAATTCTGAAAACGAAGCAAAAACCTATCAAAAATCATCCGAATGACCTAAAAATTTTCACACACGTCAGAAATTACACAATGGACTTACTCCAATTTCCGGAATTCCATTTCGACCCCGATATCAAGATTTCCACTGCCGACCGGAAAGCTCCGAATTTCCAATTTTCTCAATTCAAGCCTAAATCTACCACAGACCTCCAAATTACATTCCGAACACGCCCCTAAGTCCAAAATAACCTAACGAAGCTATCCGAACCATCAAAATTCACATCCAAGACCTTCTATACATAAGTCAACATCCGGTTGACTTTTCCAACTTAAGCTCCTAAATTAGAGACTGTGTGTCTCATTTCACTCCAAGACCACTCCGAACATAGAACAACCAAAACGATATGATGAAATACAGCTGAATAACACATAAAGAAGCAGAAATGGAGGAAACGGGGCTGTAACTCATGAAACGACCGCCCGGGTCGTTACATGCTTGTAATTGAAGAGCTAAGAGACAATATTTTTTAGTATTGTTGTTTTTCAAGTTTATATAATATCTAGGGTCGTGACTTCCACCTAGGTGGTTACCTAATGGATTGTAGGCTCTAGGGCAAGTTTTATTGGTCGGTGTTGTAATATAGCAATCACACGCAATTACCCACTCAATACCTCTCGGTAGTTAGAGTGATTTTTTCCAATTTGACTTTCTCAAGTCCAAATGGGTATTGCAAAAAACAAGTGATAAATGCTCAAGTCGGGTCTTACTATCTCTAGATTAAACCCTTTAATTGGGGCTATCAATTTCTTGAGTTCATCCCAATTCCTTGTTAGCCAAGTTTTCCGAGACTTAATCTCTCTTTCTCAAGTAGAGGCTAAGTCAATTAGGCATGAATCAATGTTTGCAACCATTAATTCTTAAATTCAAGCAAGAACTAGGCTAAATATCACTAACCCAATCACAAACAAGCCCTAAATCAAACACCTATTAGGTACCCACACTAGGGCTGGGTCACAACCCTTGTGAGAAATTTAACTACTCACAAAAATGAAGAAATTAAAGAAGAAACTAAGATAAAATTCATAATAGATGATTAAGGGAAGAAAATCTAATGTTAAAATGTTAAACTATTACAAAGTTATCCAATACAGTAAAGAAAAACGGCTATCTATTCTCAAGTGCACAAAACTTAACCTAAAAATGACAAAATGATCTATTTATACCCAGCTTAAATTGTCGGACAAAATTGCCCCTGTGGAGGTTGTGCGGCCGAACAATTCTGTGTGCGGTCCGCACTTTGAAACTTGGCTTGACATGTTGGACTTCTGTGACCACACAATTCTGGGTTGCAGCCCTACTTATTCAACTTATGCGGACTGCACATTTCTAAGTGCGGCCGCACTATTGATTCTCCGGCCGCACAATAATGGTACGGTCCGCACTTCTTGACCTTGGGCTTTGGCAAGGGGGACGCGGACCGCACATTTCTGAGTGTGGTCGTGCTCTTGATTTTGCAGCTGCACAATAATGGTGCGGTCCTCACTTCTTCATCACCCTAAAATCCCATCTCTCTGAACATCATCTTCTGCGGCCGCACAATAATTGTGCGGTCCACACTTTGCAAAGAAATTCTGTCAGAGGCTTTCTTCATATTTTGCGCCGCATTCAATATTGTGCGGTCCGCATTTTGCCATTTTAGCCTTGGTTTGGTGCTTGTCCAAAATTACTCCTTCTTGAGTTGATTTTCATCTCTTTGGTCATATTCCAACACTCCTGCAAGAAAGCACATTTCATTAGTTTTCGGGAATACCTTTAAGCAATTTTGAGCTAAAACGAAAGTAAAAGAGTGTAAATAAGTAGTCAAGATCCCTGCATATCAGTGTGCATAGTTGGTTTAGAGGCCCGAGGGCTCGGGTGAGTTTCGGACAGGCTACAGAGTGAAATTGGATTTGGAAATGTTAGTGCACTTCAGTTCTTGTTGCAGGCCTCAGACCTCGCAATTGTGAGGTCAATCTTCGCATTTGCAGCCACTGATGGCTTCGTATTGGCGATCTACTCATCGCAATTGAGAAGAGTAGCTGGGGAGGCCAGAGTTCGTATTTGCCAACAAAACTTCGCATTTGCGAAGTGGAGGCTGGGTAGCAGTAATCGCAAATGCAATCAATGGGTCGCATTTGCGGATGGATCAGAGTCCGCATTTGCGAACTATTTTTCGATTTGCAAAGAAAGCAGGGGTGTGATGATCTTCGCATTTGCGATGGATTGTTCGCATTTGCGGGGATCGCATTTGCGAACCCTGCGACACCTGTAACTGACCAGAATGAGACTTAGACGGGATTTTTGATTCATTCTTCAAATTTTCAAACCTAGAAACCCTAGAGGCGATATTAAAGAACATTTCTTCCCCAAATCATTGGTAAATGATTCTAAACTAGTTTCTTTCAATCGTTCACTATTTTTCCTAAGATTTCAACCTAAAATCTAAAGTTTTCATGGTGGAAATTGGGGGTTTTGGGTAGAACTAGGGATTTTTGAAAATTGGAGATTTAGACCTCAAATTAAGGTCGGATTCCAAAACAAATTACATAACCGGGCTCGGGGGTGAATGGGTAATCGGGTTTTGGTACAAATTTTGCGGTTTGGACCAAGCGGGCCGGGTGTTGACTTTGTTTAAGTTTTTCAATAATGACCTAAATTGAATTCTTTACAATCGTATGTAGTTCCTAAGGCTTAATTTGAATCGTTTGGTTGGTAATTTGCTAGATTATATTGGTTCGGAGGCTTGTGTGAAAGGAAAAGTCGTGGTTAAGCTTTGAGTTTGGTCGTTGGAGCGAGGTAAGTGTCGTGGTTAACCTTGACTTGAGGGAATAGGACTTCTTTGTCTATTTGCTACATGTATAGATGTTGGGTAAACGTATATGTGAGGTGACGAGTACTTATGCATTGTTTACGGGTTTAAGCATACGGGTGGGACTTGGTTTCTTGTAATTATTGCCTTCTTCATCATGTTATCCATGTTTAGAATAGTATTTCTAATTTATTGTTCCTATCATCTTTACGGATCTTTGGTGATAATTGAGTATTGATTTAAAAGTTGAGTTTGGCATTGTGAAACCAAATGTTGAACTAAGACTTGTTCTTGCTTTTTCTAACTCCTTGTTGTCATTTGTTCATTGCTTTATGGTAAGGAAGAGTATTAATGCACGAAGGATGATGCCATGCCGTATCATGAATGTTAATGCACGAAGGGTGATGTCGTGCCATATTGTGAGTGTTAATGCACGAAGGGTGATTCCGTGCCATATTGTGAGTGTTAATGCACGAAGGGTGATTCCGTGCCATATTGTGAGTATCAATGCACGAAGGGTGATTCCGTGCCATATTGTGAGTATCAATGCACGAAGGGTGATGCCGTGCACTTTTCTTTACTATTTTTAAATGTTTTCATTGGTTCAAGGTATTTTGGCTTCTCTAGTTATCATTGCTGTTGTGATTCTCTATCTTGTATTCCCTTCAGCATACCCCCCTCCCGATATTTTACTTGTCGTTATTTTGTACAATATATTGTTATTTGCCCAGATTTATTTTTGTAGGTGTCTTATCATAGCCTCGTCACTACTTCATCGAGGTTAGGCTCGACACTTACGAGTAAATAGGATCGGTTGTACTCATACTACACTCTGAACTTCTGTGTAGATTTTGGTACTGGCCCAAGCTGATCGTGAGGTTAGCCGCTGGATTGATTGATAGGAGACCCAAGGTAGATCTACTGGCGTCCACAGGCCCTAGAGTCTGTCCCTAGCTTACTATTTTCTTATTTCTTTTCCTTCAGAACGGTGTATTTCCTTTTAGAATGTATTGTAGTAAATCATAGTAGCTCGTGAGTTGTGACTCCAGATCCTAAATGTATCGGATATTATGGGTTATGCTATTGCGCAAAGCAGTTTTAGTTCTTGTTTAGCTTAACTATTCTTATTATTTAAAATTGGCTAAAGTTTGCATTATGAATCCTCTAACATTGGCTTGCCTAACAAGTGAAATTTTAGGTGCCATCACGGTCTCGACGGTGGAAATTTCGGGTCGTGACAAGTTTGAATCAGAGCACTAGGTTGTCTAGGTCTCACAATTCAAGAGCAGGCTTGGTAGTGTCTGGAGGATTGGTACGGAGACGTCTGTACTTATCTTCCAGAGGCTACAAAGCTTAGGAATAAATTTCACTTCTATTATTCTCTGTCGTGCGATTTTGTTCTCTTATTGCTAATTGAACTCTTCTAGTCTTGTTCTCTCACAGATGGTGAGAACACGTACCGCATCCTCAGCTGAGCAGCAGTGGCCAGAGCCCCAGTGGCAGCTCCTGCGAGGGGCAGAGGTCGAGGCCGGACCAGAGGCCGAGGTAGGGGCAAGGATGAGCCCAGAGCCCGAGCAGCAACACCGATAGTGGAGCCTCAGGTAGAGTTTGACGAGGAGGTTCCAGCTCATACTGTTCCTGCCGGACTAGCTCAGGCCCTAGAGGAGTTCATCGCCACTCTAGTGCTTTAGGGCGCTTTTGTCCGTTTGGTGGGCCTTATGGTGAGTGTGGCCCAGGCTGGCACTTTTACCATGGCACCAGCCGTCTCTCAGGCTGGAGCAAGAGCACAGACTCCTACTACTCACACCCCGGAGCAGATGGCTCCCTAGTACCAGATTCAAGCAGCTCAGCCAGTTGAAGTGGTTCAGTAGGTTGTTGCGGCACAGGCCGGTGGTGGATCACCTATGTCTTCTGAGAGCTTATTGAGGTTGGACAAGTTCACCAAACTCTTTCGAGGTCACTACAGTGGGGCACCTTCTGAGCACCTACAGGATTATCTTGACCGCTGCCATGAGGTGCTGCGGAACATGGGGATAGTGGAGACCAATAGGGTTGATTTTATTGTGTTTCAGATGACGGGTTCCGCCAAGAGATGGTGGAATGATTTTGTATTGACCAGACCAGCTAGGTCGCCTGCCCTTACTTGGGACCAGTTCTCTCAGATATTTCTTGAGAAGTTCCTTCCTGTTACACTGAGAGAGGATTATTGTAGGCAGTTCGAGTGTCTCCAGCAGGGCAGTATGACCGTCACTCAGCATGAGACCCGATTTGTAGATCTGGCTCATCATGCTATTCTTCCGCTTCCTACTGAGAGAGAGCGAGAGAGAGAGAGGATGGGGAGGTTTATTGAGGGGCTTGCGCAGCCTATCAGGTTGCAGATGGCCAAGGAGACTGGGAGTGAGATTTCTTTTTAGACGGCTTCCAATGCTGCCAGGCGAGTCGAGATGGTTCAACACAGGGGAGTGGTCAGGGGTCTAACAAGAGGCCTCGTCACACCGGTGGATTCAATGGTGCCTCATCTGGAGGTCGAGGTACTTTTGGTAGAGGCCATCCTCCCAGGCCGTTTCCTTCTGCACTTAAGGCATCCCATGGTGCTTCAGGTGGTCGTGGCCCTCTTATGCATTATTCCGACCAGCTAGCCTACAGTGCACCACCAACTCCTATTAGTGCACCTCCGCTCTAGAGTTTCAGGGTGGTTACTCAAGTCGACAAGGTGAGTTTCAGGGTAAGCAATCACAGCAGCCGAGTACCTATTATACTTGTGGTGATCCGAGGCACATTTCTAGATTTTGCCCTCGTGCATCGAGCAGTTCTCAGCATCAGGGTTCTTGTTCCATGGTCCCGGCAATGGGTGCTTCACCGCCCGCTCAGTTAGCTAGAGGTAGGGGTCAGGTAACTAGAGGTGGTGGTCAGGCCATTAGAGGTGGAGGTCAGGCTATTAGAGGTGGAGGCCAGCCAGCTAGGGCCTGTCCTAGAGATGCAGTCCAGAGTGGTGTGGCCCAGCCCGATGCTATGTCTTTCTAGCCAGGCCTGAAGTTGAGTCTTCTGATGCCGTTATGTAACGACCCGGCCAGTCGTTTCATGATTTACCGCTCCGTTTTCCCCTTTTTTGCTTCTTTATGCTTTGTTCATCTATGTTATATGGTATCGGGTTGGTTGGTTCGAATTCGGAAGGGTTTTGGAAAGGTTTGAGATACTTAGTCTCTTTTGAGTAAGCTTAAGTTGGAAAAGTCAACCGGATGTTGACTTATGTGAAATAGGTCTCGGATGTGAATTCTGATGGTTCGAATAGCTTCGTGAGGTGATTTGGGACTTAGGAGCATGATCGGAATGTGTTTTGGAGGTCCGGGTAGATTTAGGCTTGAATTGGCGAAATTGGAATTTTGGCATTTTTCGGTTGGTAGTAGAGATTTTTATATAGGCGTCGGAATGGAATTCTGGAATATGCAGTAGGTCCGTTGTGTCATTTGTGACGTGTGTGCAAAATTTCCGGTCATTCTAATGAGGTTTGATAGACTTTTTGATCAAAAGCAGAATTCAAAAGTTTTTGGAACCTTAGGCTTGAATCCGATGTTATTTTGTTGATTTGATGTTGTTTTAGGTGATTCGAAGTTTGGTATAAGTTTGGATAGTGGTAGATGACTTGGTCGTGCTTGTGGTTGAGGTCCCGGGGGCCTCGGGATGATTTCGGGTGGTTGAGGGGAAGTTTGGAGTTGGAAATTTGCAGCTGTAGCTGCTGAAGTTCCTATCATAACCGCACCTGCGGCTAGGAGACCACAGGTGCGAGCCCGCAGAAGGGCTTGGGAAGCTGCAGATGCGGCCAAGAGCAAGAAGTCCAGAAGTCGCAGGTGCGGAAGGTAAGGCGGAGGTGCGGTTCCTGGAACTTAAGTGAATTTTGTAGATGCGCACCTGGGGCCGCAGGTGCGGGTTCGCAGGTGCGAGGTTTTCGACCGCAGAAGAGGTTTAGCTGGGGCAGAACATATAAATTTAACCCTTCGCGATTTTTGAGTGCTTTTCACCATTTTCATGCGGGTTGAGCTTGGGAGAGCAATTTGAAGAAAGAATTCAAGAGGGTTTCGTGCAGGTAAGATTTTTGAACCCTAAACTTGTTTCTATGATGGTTTGACTGTTTAAGCTTGAAATTTGTGGTAATTAGTGGTTAAAATTGGGGGTTTAGGGCTTGGAAATTGGAGACCTAAATTTAGGGATTTGAGGGGTCATTTATGGTCGGATTTTGGTATTCTCGGTATGCATGGACTCGTGGGAGGATAAGGATTTCATTGATGTAACTTTTATCAGATTCCAAGACGTGGGCTCGGGGGTCGGGTTTGGTCAGTTTCGGGATTTGTGATGTAATTTGATTAATTTCGTATGGGTTTCACTCCTTTAGCGTATATTGATGGTTATAAACTAATTTTGGTTAGATTCAAGGCATTTGGAGGCTGAATCGAGAGGAAAGGGCATCGCGGGCTAGAGTTTGGCTTGGCTTGAGGTAATTAATGCTTCCAATCTTGGTTCTGAGGGTTCGAAACCCCGAACTATGTGTTCTATGATTATTATAAAGGTGATGCAACGCCAAGTGACGGGCGTGTGGGCGTGCACCATCAGAAACGTGGCCTGGAACATTCCAGGGCACCGCTTAGTGGTTCTTTCTTACCGATATCTGTGTTGTAATTATGTGATTTAGTTGATGAGCTATGAATCATGCTGATTATCATGTTAAGGCTTCACGCCAATATTATTGAGACCCAAGAGGTCGTTTCTTGCTGTCATATCATTTGTTTTGTTGATATTCTGTATTCAGTCCTATTCATGCATATTATATCATGTCTCAGTCTCGGTTATTGCTATTTGATGCATCATAGTATTGTTCGGGCTAGTATCATGACATTTTGAGCCCGTATGTGTGAGACTGGTGAGTTATGGCTGAGTGAGGCCGAGAGCCTGATATTGAGTGGCAGTATAGGATCGGGCTGCACGCCGCAACGAGATATTGAACAAGTCTTTGTTGACTTTGTTATAGCACTTGGGCTAATAAGAAAAGACCCTTCGGAGTCTTTACACCCCCAGTGAGTGCAGTTGATGATATTGAGGGATGGATCTTCCCTGGACATGGATCTTGTCCGAAGTATTATACCGGGAGATGGATCATCTCCGTGAGGCTGGATTGGCGTGTGTCCTCGGTACTCGGTGACTGCGGTCAGTGATATATATTCCGAGATGGATCTTCCCTGGGCCGGATGGCCATATACAATACCAAGTGGTTGAGCACTTGTGAGTGGAGATTCATGGAACATTGATCATGCTAGTTGTGCATTGGTATATATAAAATCTCTGAGTTTTGAACTTCGTACTGTTCAGTTTTATTTAAATACTGTCGAGCTTTACTTGAACTGTAAGCATGTCTATTTTCCTGTTCAGTTATGTTATTACCTGCTGAGGTTTGGTTCGTCACTACCTGTCAGTCCATAGGTTGGACTTGTTACTTACTGAGTTGGTGTACTCTCGTTACCCCTGCACCTTGTGTGCAGATCCAGGTATTTCGAGTAACGGTAGCGGCTACTGATCATATCATTGTGGACTGTTCTTTGGAGATTGCGAGGTAGCTGCTTGGCGACCGCAGTTCCGCCTTCTCCTTCCTTATCTTCCTCTTAGCATAATTGTTGGATATTCTCAGACTATATAGTCTTGTTTATTTCGAACAGTTGTAGTACTTTTACTCATGACTAGTGACACTCGAGGTCGGGCTTGTATTTCTTTCCGCATGTTTTGGATTTTGACTTTTATCTTATTGGATTTCTGCTAAAAATATAATTTTTCTTAAGTTTTAAATTGTTAAATGGAGTACTTTGAAAATAAGTGGCTGGCCTAGTTTCACGATAGGCGCCATCACGACCGGGTCAGTTTTTGGGTCGTGACACGTTATCACAGGTACTGTTTCAGTTTGCAGTAGAGATGCTTCAGTTCTATTTGATCCGGGTTCTACTTATTCCTATGTGTCATCCTATTTTTCTTTATATTTGGTTGTGCCTCGTGATTCTTTGAGCGCTCCTGTGTATGTGTCCACACCCATATGAGATGCTATTGTGGTAGACCGCGTTTATTGTTCGTGTGTGGTTACCATTGTGAGTCATGAGACTAGTTTGGAGCTTCGACTTCTCGATATGGTAGACTTGATGTTATCTTGGGTATGGATTGGCTGTCACCTTATCACGCTATATTGGATTGTCACGCCAAGACGGTGACCTTAGCTCTGCCAGTGGTTGCCTCGATTAGAGTGGAGAGGGACTCTTGGCCGTTCTATTAGTAGGGTTATCCCTTATATGAAGGCTCGACGTATGGTCGAGAAGGGGTGTCTAGCTTATTTGGCTTATGTTTGTGATTCTAGTGCAGAGGTTCCTTCCATGGATTCTGTACCAGTTGTCCGAGAGTTTCCAGAGGTATTTCCTGCAGATCTGCCGGGGATGCCACCCGACAGGGATATAGACTTCTATATTTACTTTGTTCCGGGCACTCAGCCCATTCTATTCCACCATATCGTATGGCTCCGCCAGAGTTGAAAGAATTGAAGGAGCAGTTGCAAGATTTGCTTGATATGTGCTTTATTAGACCTAGTGTCTCGCCCTGGGGTGAGCCCGTGTTGTTTGTGAAGAAGAAAGATGGATCGATGAGGATATGCATAGATTACCAGCAGTTGAAGAAAGTCACCATCAAGAACAAGCATCCATTGCAAAGGATTGATGACTTATTTGATCAGCTTCATTGTGCCAAGGTGTTTTCAAAGATCGATTTGAGGTCTAGCTACCATCAGTTGAGGATTAGGGCATCCGATGTCCCTAAGACAGCTTTTCAGACTCGATATGGGCATTATGAGTTTCTGGTGAAGTCATTTGGGCTGACAAATGCCCCAGCATTTATAGACTTGATGAACCGAGTGTTCAAGCCTTATTCGGATTCTTTTGTGATTGTGTTTATTGATGATATCTTGATTTACTCCCGTGGTCGAGAGGAGCATGAGAAGCATCTTCGTATAGTACTTCAGTCTCCGAGAGACAGCCAGTTATATGCTAAGTTTTCAAAGTGCGAGTTTTGGTTGGATTCAGTCGCTTTCTTGGGGCACAGTTTATCAACAGAGGGCATTCAGGTAGACCCTAAGAAGATTGAGGCAGTTCAGAACTGGCCTAGGCTCACTTTAGCCACGAGTATCTGGAGTTTCTTGGGTTTGGCGGGTTATTACCATCGGTTTGTGGAGGGGTTCTCATTTATAGCATCTCTGTTGACTAGGTTGACCCAGAAGGGTGCCTGTTCAGATGGTCAGGCGAGTGTGAGGCGAGCTTCCAGAAGCTCAAGACTGCTTTGACTACGGCGCCGGTGTTGGTGTTGCCCATAGGTTCAGGATCTTATACGGTATATTGTGATGCATCTCGTATTGGACTTGGTGCCGTATTGTTGCAGGATAGAAAGGTAATTGCATATGCTTCGCGGCAGCTGAAGGTTCACGAGAAGAATTACCCTGTTCATGACCTAGAGCTGGCAGCCATTGCTCATGCGCTGAAGATTTAGAGGCAGTATCTATACGGCGTGCCGTGCAAGGTATTCACAGATCATCAGAGCTTGCAGTATTTGTTCATGCAGAAGGAGCTAAATTTGAGGCAGAGGAGGTGGTTAGAGCTATTGAAAGACTATGATATCACCATCTTGTATCATCCCGGGAAGGCCAATGTGGTGGCCGATGCTTTGAGTAGAAATTCAGCGAGTATGGGCAGCCTTGCGTACATTCCAGTCGGTGAGAGACCGCTTGCATTAGATGTTCACGCTTTGGCCAATCAGTTTTGTGAGGTTGGATGTTTCTGAGCGTAGCCGTGTTTCAGCTTGTACAGTCGCTCAGTCTTCCTCATTTGAGGGCATCAGAGATTGACAGTATAATGACCCTCATTTGCTTGTCCTTAGGGACACAGTGCGGCACGGTGGAGTCAAGCAGGTTACTGTTAGAGATGATAGAGTTTTGAGGATGCAGGACCGTGTTTGTGTGCCTAATGTGGATAGACTTCGTGAGTTGATTCTTGAGGAGGCCCATAGTTCCCATTCTATCCATTCGGGCGCCGCCAAGATGTATAAGGACTTGCAACAACATTATTGGTGGAGGAGGATGAAGAAAGATATAGTTGCATATGTAGCTCGGTATTTAAATTGTCAGCAGGTAAAGTGTGAGCAATCGAGACCTAGTGGTTTGCTTCAGAAGTTAGAGATTCCTGAGAGGAAGTGGGAGCGTATCACTATGGATTTCATTGTTGGACTCCCACGGGCTCAGGGGAAGTTCGATGCAGTTTGGAAAATTATGGACAGACTGACCAAGTTAGCGCATTTCATTCCTATGGCAATTACTTATTCTTCAGAGCGGTTGGCAGAGATTTATATCCGTGAGATCATCCGACTTCACGGTGTGCTCGTGTCTATCATTTCTGATCGAGGTACGCAATTCAACTCGCATATCTGGAGGCAGTACAATGTGAGTTGGGCATGCAAGTTGAGCTGAGCACATCACTTCATCCTCAGATGGATGGACAGTTCGAGCGCGCTATTCAAATATTGGAGGATATGCTCCACACTTCTGTTATAGACTTTAGAGGTTCTTGGGATCAGTTCTTGCCGCTTGCAGAATTCGCCTACAATAACAGTTATCATTCGAGCATTCAGATGGCTCCCTATGAGGCATTATAGGGTAGGTGGTGTCGATTTCCAGTTGGATGGTTCGAGCTGGGAGGGTGTCACGACCCCAAACCGGACCGGGTTGTGATGGCGCCTCTCGTGAAGACAAGGCCAGCCGACACAATTCCCCAAGTCAACCATTTTCCAAAAAAAGTTATTTTTATACCATTTATAAACCGTTAATCTCATAATGAATATTTAAAAGAAAAATGCGGAATAATTACACAAGCCCGGTATCGGGGTGTCACTAGTCATGAGCATCTACCAAGGTCTGTATACAACAAAAACAGTAAAATGTACTAAGTACCGAAATGAAAATGAGAGGAAGGAAGCGGTGCTGCGAACATCGTGCAGCCACCTTGCTAACTCTGATGACTCCGCGTTTGAGCAACCAACACCAGCTATCGGGTTCCGAAATACCTGAATCTACACACGAGGTGCAAGGAGTAATGTGAGTACTCCAACCCAGTAAGTAATAAGAGTAAATAAAGACTGAGCAGTAGGAAACAATGAATCCACATTTATGCAAAACTCAATAAGCACACAAGCTGCTAAATCAGAATATGAGTCAATTGCCTCTTTCAAAATCCAACTTTTGTTAAAAATCATTTAAAATTCCTTCTGACAGATTCAGTAGGGGTTCAATACCATTTTTTTTTGATAAAAGAGCTGAAAACCATAATCGGCCCCTCGGGCAAAACATAGTTCATAAACAGCCCCTCAGGCAAAATAGGAGTCATAAACACCTCCTAACAAGAAAATCTCAGTGGAAATAACAAAAAGCCAATTCAGTGATTAAGTCCTGAACATCTCATAAACCCCAGCTTAAATGAAAGTTGTTTAAAAACATTTATCTAACATTTCTGACAGACGCTCAGTATAAAGATGAGTGAAAATAGTCATTAAATCAACATATTCGATAGAAACTCACTCTAAAGAGAAGTGAAAATCAATAAGTTCATAATCAGGCCCCTCAAGCAAACATCACTCATGTGCATGTATATATCCTATCGCCCCTCGGGCTAGCTTCTCAGTCACTCGTGACTCAACTCCCACCATTCAGCGCTCACACTCAACACTCACGCTCAATAGGTACCATATAGTAACCGCTGCGGCGTGCATCCCGATCTAACACATTGCTGCGGCGTGCAGCCCGATCCATACACACAACACACACACAACACACACACACACACACACACACACACACAACACACACATCACATAATATATATATAATATATATATATATATATATTATTGCTTGCGGCGTGCAGCACGATCCATAGGTATATAATCCTCACAGCCAGGCCCTCGGCCTCTCTCAGTCATTGACCTCACCATCAGACTCTCGGTCTATCTCAGTCATCAACCTCACAATCAGACCCTCGGTCTATCTCAGTCATCAACTCATGATCACTCGGACCATCAGTAAAACAGGGAACTCAGCCCGAACAGTTTTCACATTTTTAAGAAGTATAGTGATAAAACTAGATTTTAAACAATAAACAGGTAAAACATGACTGAGGATATGCTATCAAACACATAGAGTGAGGAAAAATAGTAAAAATGCCCCTAAGGGTCTCAATAGGTCGGCACAAGGCCCCAAACTTGGCATACATCCCAAATTATAATATCAATCTCTAAAATATGGAATATCATAAGATTTCAAATCAAATACGCGACTTAGCAGTCGTACGGGATGGACCAAGTCACAATCCCCAATGGTGCACGGCTCCATGCTCGTCATCTAACGTGTGCGTCACCCCAAAGTAGCACCACTATGTGAAATCCGGGGTTTCAAACCCTCAGGACAGTATTTACAATCATTACTTACCTTGATCCGGTCCAAACTCTAGCCCGCGATGCCTTTGCCCGCACGAATAGACCTCCGGATGCTCCAAATCTAGCCACAATCAGTACATAATCATCAAAATATGCTAAGGAAACGAAGCCCACTCGAAATTATCCAATTCACATCAGAAATCCCGAAATTGCTCAAACCCGGCCCCCCGGGCCCATGTCTCGGAACCCAACAAGTCACATCAATAGGATCCTCGTCCTCACACGAGTCTATACATACCAAGAACATCAAAATCGGACCTCAAATGGCCCCTCAAATCCCAAATTCTAGGTCTCCAATTACAAGCCCTAGTTCTTCAATACTAGGCTTAAATTCCATGATAAATTAGGTAGAATTCACATAAGAATCCAGTATAAGGTCCATAAATCTTACCTCCAAGTGTTCCTCCTTGATTCCCTCTTCGATCCTCTCCAAAAAGCTTCAAAATCGAGTCAAAAATGGTGAACTTAGGCCAAAACTCGCGAAAATGGCCTTTTAAACATTCTGCCCAGCGATCAGAAGTCCTTCTTCGCGAACGCGGTCAAAGCCTTGCGTTCGCGAAGCACAAATATTCCATTGACCAAAATTCTCCTACGCGAATGCGGCCGCATCATCGCGAACGCGATGCGTTAGCCTCACCAACCATCGCGAACGCGTTCGGGCATCTTGCGAATGCGATGCTTCCCTGTTGGCCCAAGATCAATTGAAGTTTTGAAGAATGACAAACGAACTCGGTAAAGGACCAGGTTCATCTAAGGAGACACAGTTGTTATGGTCCATACACATGAGATGCACGTGAAGAAGATAAGTCCTTGAGATCAAGCAGTAATATCATGATGAATATCTTCTGAATTCATCGAAAAGATTGCATATAGGATAAGGAGTTGAAGTTTTCTTATGAAAAGAGAATTACATCCGGATCAAGGATATGGATTAGGAGTTAGAGTTGTTCTTGGACTCGAATTGTCAAAGGATCCACAATTCGAGTTCTTATCAAACTCTGATTACTAACTCTATAAATATAACGATTGTTCTCTTTTACAGGTGATTGCACATAAGCTGAAGTTAAACCAAATTGAGAGCAAATGAGCTAGGCGATTGTTGCAAGCAATTTGTGTGTGATACAAGTGTGCAAATCTAAAGCTACAAGAACTAAGTGTCAAGAACCAATTCCATTGTGTCTTTCTTTATTTCTAGTTCAATTGTAGTAGGTGTTTTAACATTGTACCTTTCCAGCTTTCTTAGAAGCAATTGTATTAGGTGCATTGAGTATTCAAGTTAGAGTTAACTTGGAAGTGTCGCAACAGTTGAGGCTGTGTGCTACACTGGGATTAGAGTTAATCCTTAGGTTTACAAAGAGTTTTGTAAAATGTTGTTT